>NC_140624.1:69250037-69320037 GCF_057382275.1 Copadichromis virginalis
TCTGGGTTTAACAGAGAGCCGGTGATGAGAAGCCAGCATTTGAGAAATACGATATCTGTTTCTAGCCGTCTCACTAATGTTATTAATGCTCTGCATATGAGGTCACGGAGCACTCTGAGGGCTTCGCATAAACTAAGCAAACAAACTCAGAAATAATTGGACCCATCAGAGATATTCAGGCCTCTCTGATTGGTCCCCAGAGAACTTTCAGGAAGCATCACTGCTGCCAGCGCAGAGACTTCATGTAGATCCTCCAGAGGTTCCTAATCGTTTCCACGTGCTCACGCCGCAGCATCACAGCACACATACGTGATGTTCATCTCCAGCAGCTGTTCGCGGCCATGCAGCCGGTTTGCCCACCTGCGGTCACGTGTTTCAATCCTCAGGACATCTGTGAGGAGGACAGATTTCTTAAACCTACAACGTAAACATCGTTAAACAACTCGTGTTTACGTGAGCGGAGGATAAGTGCGTGTAGTCGTGTTTGTGTCTCAGTGAGCGGGAGCGCTGCTGTAATGCGCGCTAGAAACTGCACTGTTAATAACTTCAAATACATTTTGAGATATTTCGGTCTGGATCAAAGCGGTGGTCCGACGGACTTCGCCGTCCCTGTGAGCCACGCCACTGGCATGGCTTCAAAGGAAGGGTCAGAATCAAAGCAGAGGCCCAGATATCCAGTGGCACAATTGCTTTCCTCTCTGCACTTTCATCCTACTTCATATTCAGTTTCTCTGCATAACTTTGCGGTCACTCAAGTTCATAAACGGAGCCGAAAAGCACCGATGTGAGTGCAAAATACAGCCTTCTTTATTTATGGCAGTAAAAACAACGTGCTAACCACCACGTCAGCCTGTGCAACGACCGTCAGCGACGTCAAACATCCGGCTGCCACAGAAACCAGGAGGCCTGTTTGTGCGTTTGATTGGCTGAAGAGCAAATACAGATACTGAGTACTGTCCAGCTGGTGGGTTGGATCAGACTGAGAAAAATATTATGTAAAGCTACCATACATAAAACTGTGCAGATGAGGTTTTTGTGTCAAAACACGGTTAATTATCTGTTCTTTCACTGAGCTGAGAGCAACCACGTCAAGTGAAATGTCATCTCTGGACAACAAATGCTTCATCTCATTAGCAATGAGCAGTGCGTGCTCTAGCAGCAAGTGATCCTTCATCCCTCCTCCAGGCCGGCTGATTATACGCACAAGAAGGGCAACAAGCAGGGCGAAATAAGCCGTGTGAGCAGTGCTTCAGCGGGAATCAGAGCTCCTTTGTGCTGTGACATTTTCACTGGTGTAACGTCAAGACGAAAATGGAACAAACAGAATCCTGAACTCGGTGCCTGCTGGCCATCGTGAACAGGAGACAAAGAGAGGCGCTTTCTACAAACCGCATTACCTCGGCCTTTCCGACACACCTGAAGGAGCGCAGACGACGCTCTCATCTCCGTGCGGCCCGGGCTCGCCTTCAGCTCTGAGCCCGCTGGAACAAAAGTTGTGTCGCAAGTTTGGAAAGTTTTCATTCCCGCTCCTGTGACAAAAACAAATTTGTTTTTTGGTTCTGCTGTGCCGCTTCATGGTATCAAAGAGGCCCAGGCGGACAGCTCAGAGCTGCGAGATCCAGCGTGAGCGCTGGTCTGGAAAGACTCGAGGAATTATTCTCTAAACTTACAGCTGAAGACACATTCGTCACGAGGAGCATACATGTGACACTGGTTGATTTATTTTCTTTACAAACTCGTTGACATGGATGTTTGTGTGGCGAGAAGCTTTCTTGGCTGTTTGTGAAGCCAGAAAATATCTTTTCCAAGTCCTCTGCATGCTGAACAGTATTTTTAAAGCACTGCAGGAGGTTTAAGTAAAGTAATGCAATATATCAAAGCACACTAGTCAAAAAAAGAAATGCAGGGTTTATGTTATGAAATACATTTTCAATCACTGTTAGAAATCCATCTCAGTACAAACACGTTCAGTGCCGGCCTGTCGGCGTGCTGAACGCCGGCATGCGTGTCGCTGTGCATTTATGAGGAGGTGGTTAAATCTCTGAGGAAGAGTTCAGGAGAACAAATGGCCTCCCGTTCATTTCGACTGTGACAACGTCCGAAAACTGAATAACAGAGAGCAAAGACGGCCAAATAAACACAGTGCTGTGAAAAGTTTCCCGTATTTGGCACACATGCATGTTTCATAGCAAACGTTAATATTAGAGAAAGATAAACAGAACACCTTGTGTTCTGGGGGCCTCTGGATGTCTGGAGTCTTGATCTCCTCCATACCTGCTTCATGCCCGGGAGGACGGGGCTGTGGCCCCCTCACACCCTCTGGCAGATCATTACATGAAGGAACCTTTTAAAAAACAAAAAACAAGCGCGTCCATGCTCACAGGTGTACACACGGGTGATCACACCCACAAACTACACCCTTTTTGGCTCCTACCTCAAAGCACACTGTGTTCTGTTGATCTTATGTGCTGCACAATAATGTTTAATATTTAGTATTTACTGTCATATTCCCATATATCATTGTGATGTTGTTTATTCTATTACTCTTGTTCTCTTCTGCTTGCTTTCTTTTTTCTTTCTCAGCAGGTGATCCAGGTGATTGATATATGCATTTTTTCTTCTTCTTTTTTTTTCTGCTCATTCTGTTGGTTTTTGTCTTTTGCCCTTCTCCCCTGTCCCTCTTCTCAGCTGTTTCTCTTTCCCTCTTTCTTTCTCCCCTTCTTTCCTCCAGTCAAGTCTGTCCCGTATTCAGTAAGTGAAAATAAAATAAACAATAAAAGGTGAATCAAATGGACCATTACGGCAAGGCTGGGATGGTCAGTTTGGTAAAGTAAATCCGTTGGGCATCTTTCTTTGCCTTTAGACAACAATTCTGATGCAAAAGAGCCAAACGGGACAGGCCAAAAACAAAAAAAAAACAAAAGAGAAAGATAAACAGAGTGAGTACAACGCAGGTTTGAAACAATGATTTCATTTATTAAAGTTCTATCTATGCTGTCAGCAGTGAGCCACAGTGAGAGCATCACACACATTGCCCTTTGGTTTATCAGAGGTGAGAATCACCATACATCCCACGATACGATATTATCACAATACTTAACGCACGATACGATATTATCACAATACTTAACGCACGATACGATATTATCACAATACTTAACGCACGATACGATATTATTGCAATTTTTAAAAAATATTTTGCGATATTCAGATTCTGTCCATAAAGGTAAACTTTATCAATATTCATTTTATCTAATATCAAAGTCTCACACTCAGTCTTTCTCTCATCTCAGTTTTATTGTTGACAAACTGAACGGTTTGTATTACAGTCTAGTCCAACTTAACTGAATGCAACCATCTGGTACAATTATTAACTATTAACTATATATAACTATATTAACTATTCTAAACTATGCAATATGAAAACTATGCAGCCCCTTCAGCAACTGAAGAAAGTAAATTAAAACAAAATATAATTTTACATTAAATAAAAAAGTTTTAAACTTAATTAAAATAAAACATGTCTTAAATTAAAATAAGCAAACTGTCATGTTTATTGCTGCCATAAGAAAACTTAAACACATTTGGACAGCGTCAGGATTCTTGCTCAGAAAAAGGATCAACATGCTCTGAAGTCAGAGCACAAAAACCTTTTTTGTAACAAAATATCGATTTCTGCCGTCCCTGTATCGATACATTATTAGCAAACAAAATATCACGATACTACACAGAATCGATTTTTCCCCCACCCCTATGGTTTATGTTATTTGCATATTAATTCAAAAATGCTGATCAAACTTTTAATATTAGACCTAATAAGAGCAAAGAAGCTGTCCAAACCTACCTGTCCTATTAGAAAAACTACCTGTTACAGAGACATTTCTAAGGCTCTGGGACTCCAATGAACCGCAGTGAGAGTCGTTATCCACACATGGAGAAAACCTGGAACAGTGCTGAACCTTCACAGGAGCGACCGGCCGACCAATATTACTCCAAGAGTCCATCGACGACTCATCCAGGAGGTCACAGAAGAACCCAGAACAACAGGGGTGTCCAAATTCAGGGGCCGCATCCTCCTGAGGCCACATCTGTAGGCCGATTACATCACAGCGACGCGATGAAGGCTGTCCCAATTCTTAGAATCCTTAGCGTCCTCCGTTTCCCCAGATTTGAAGGATGGGTTGGGTGTATCCTTCGTGGCCCGCCACATCCCAGAATTCATAGCACGGCTCAGCCAATTCCAGTTTCCAACATTTTTCAGTGTTTTATTTGTTCGTGAGTAAATCGGTTTAGCTCAGATTAAAGTTGTTAGATTAGTCAAAATAAAACTTTATTAATCCCCCAGGTGGTTTTCACACAGCTGAATAAACGGCAAACAGAAGTGTGAGACGGTCGAGAGTTTACGCCAGTGTCCTGTTATATTTTAGATAGCAAGGAGCAGACGGACGGGTTTATTAAACTCCACCGAGACAGCGGTGACGCAGATCTGAAGGCTGGACCGTCACATTTCACAGCCGTTTACTTCCGGCCTACCCGACCTTCTGAGGACCTGGCCCACGTAGACCGCGAAGGCCGGGTCCTCAGGAGGATGCAGCCCATGAATTTGGACACCCCCAACATCTACAGACCTGCAGGCCTCACTCAGATCAGCAAAGGTCAGAGGTCAATGATAACAATGAGACAGAATGAAAATGGCCTCAGTGGGAGAGTCCAAGGAGAAAACCACTGCTGAGCAAAAACATCCCAGCATACAGACGACTCGCTGCAACTGACAGAACTGTGGCCTGAAAACCCTGAAGGAGGATGTCCGCCCATCAGTCCGTGCCCTGAAGCTCAAGAGCACTCGGGCAGAAGGACAATGATCCGAAAGCAGCACGTCCACCTCTGATTGGCTCACAGACACAAAATGAAGGTTTAGGAGTGTCCGAGTCAAAGTCTGGACTTAAGTCAGACTGAGATGCTTCAGAGTGAACTTAAACATGCTGGAAAACTCCAATGTGTCTGATTTCAAACAACTCTACGAAGAAAAGTGGGCTGAAATTCTTCTACAGTGATGTGAAAGACATGAAATAACTTCATGTAGAGAACCTTTCATGGTGAAAGTTGTGTTGACACTGGGAGACTTTCTAGCAAGCAAAACTTTTAAAGATAAGCTAAGATAAGATAAGATAACTCTTTATTGCCATTGCAGAGTCATACATAGAACAATAGCACAATGAAATTGGAAAACTGTCCCACGTTGTCCCACAACAACACGACACAGTAACGTAACTTTTATTGTTATTATTGCACATTAATTATTATTACACCTTGTTTTTTATAAATATAAACATTATTGTTGTTGTTGTTGTTGTTACCCCCCCAAAAGTCCAGGCAGGTAGCCAATCAGGTCAGCTGATATCATTGATTAGGGCTCTTGCCCCTCTGTAACAGCTGTCCTTGAGTCTGGTTGTCTTTGACCTCAGCAGCCTGAACCTCCTGCCAGACGGCAGCAGCTCAAACAGCCGGTGTCCTGGGTGTATGCAGTCCTGTAGGATGCTGCGTGCCCTCTGGAGGCAGCGAGTGCTGTACTGGTCCTTCAGGGAGGGAAGAGGATGTCCAATGATCTTTTGGAGACGCTGTTAGGCCTTCTTCAAAACTGCAGTGGTGTTTGAGCTCCAGGAGGTCTGTGTCTATGTGCACACCCAGGAACTTGAACCTGGACACCGTTTCCACGCACTCCCCGTTGATGCTGATGGGCTCCAGCTCGGACTTCCTCCTTCTGAAGTCGAGTACCAGCTCTGTTGTCTTGGTGGTTTTGGGGTCCAGGTTGCTGTCTACACACCAATCCAACAGCCTCTGAACCTCGGCTCTGTACGCTGTCTCGTCTCCCCCAGAGATGAGCCCCCACACGGTGGTATCATCTGTGAACTTAATGACTGTGTTGTCTGGGTGGGAACTAACACAGTCGCGTGTACAGTATGGACTCACACCGCCTTGTGGAGGGCTGGTGTTAAGGCTGAGGATATTAAATTTTTATATTAGGGTTTAAAACAAAAAGCAGCTCAAAGAAAAAAGTAAAAACCTCTGTAACGATCGTTAGCCTCACTTATCAGCATGAGCTCTCCTGTGACAGGTCGATGAGATGAGTCACTCAGGTGTGGCTCACAGTAGAGACGCTGCTTCTCCACATTCAAGGACGTAGCTGAGGTAGTTTAGACGTGATCAGGCTCCCTGGAGAGATCACTTTGTGTTCGAGTTCCTCCAGGTTACCTGTTCAGCAACATGAGGGGCTAAAAATGAAGTGAGCGTGCCAAAGCCAGCAGATACAGTGAGGCCCGCATGTAAAATATACATTCTATGCTTCATTTCCCCCATTCACAAAAGGCTTCAAGTTTATATGTATTAGGGGCGTGGCCTCTTTGATTGACAGGTGGATGGTGGCACAGGTGGCAATAGCTGCTTGGAGCCTTTTTAATGACTTTATCTGACCAACAATATCTCTGCTGTGAGGTTACTGCACCAACAGACCCACAAGTCCCAGCTCCGGTTTGGTGAGTGAAATGTAAGGATTTTAGCTGCTAGTTGCTCAGGATGAATGCAGCCTGATAAGCAAGCAGGCTAGCGCTCCACACCAAGATCCAGATGTGGTCACTTCTGGATCCTTAAACCCAACAGGCTAAAATCATGAACATGCACTCAGTCACATTTTCCCAAACTTCTAATGAATATTTAAAAACAGATCAATTATTCTGCTTGCAGGACCAGATCGTCCTTGATGCTTTTCTGTTCTCCTCAGCTCTACGCAGAATGTTAAACAAACGGCTGATGGGACATCTCTCCGTGTACGTTATCAGGGGCGTTTCCAGTCGTTTCTTCAGTGCTTCACGTCGCGATGAGGCTCAGAGGACTTTACAAGGACAGGCTGATGTGATCTGATTTAAAACGCAAAACAAATGACTTAGTAATTGATCTGTTTTCCCCAGTAAGCACTGGAGGTGAGTTCAATGTCTCGGCTGTATCTCTTAAATCAGCTCGAGAGAGAAAAACATGCTTTAAATACTACGCATAGAGGATGCAGCAGAATGTCTAATGAACCGCATCGGGCTCGTTTTCAAGACAACAACAACAAAAATGACGTCTGTGAAACAGCCTTCACAATAAAAGCACAGTAACATCTGGCTCGCAGCAGGTGGCGCTGATTGAAACGCTCCTCTTTAATTGAAATCGTTATGATGAATAATTTATCATTTTGTGAACGTTCCTAACCAGAGCTTAACTTTTCTGTGGGGTGACAAACGCTCCCACTGCTGCTCTGACAGGTGGAGCTGCTCTCAGGTGGAGCTGCTCTCAGGTGGAGCTGCTCTGACAGGTGGAGCTGCTCTGACAGGTGGAGCTGCTCTCAGGGGAATAAAGAAGGCGTTTAAAGGAGGATATCTGGTGTGAAACATCCATCAGGACTCAGTGAGGAAGGTCAAATGTTAAAACAATATTTAAAGGTATCAAACAGGAAGGACAGTGAAATGGTCTCACAAAGGAAAGCCCAGCAATCAAACTGTGCCAGTCAACATATTACATCTGTTAGAGCTACGATGCTGCGTCACTGATCATCAGACCTCTTTTTAAACAATATCACACCTTTATTCAGCAGCAACAACCAGACCGGTGGCAAAGCGTGAGCCACAAAGCAGCCAATGAAATGAACACGTAACAGTAACATCAAAGAAAAATGGGACTGAACTGAAATGATGAGCAAATGATCACATCTCCATGACCTGAAATCAGACTTAAGTCTACATGGACACGAATCAGTGGACACAAACGTGTTCATGAAAATGAAGAAAATTCAGGATATTTGAAGGAAAAATGGCAACAACATATTTCCATATACATCAGTAGGTTTAATGAGCTCGGTGAGTACAGCTGTATCGTGTTTGGTTTAGTAGCATCGTGTCAGTCCTTCATTTGGAGCACAGCTAAGGACAGCAAGAACTAAACTCTGTGGACCCGTCGTGATAAACACGAGAACCAGTGAACCTCAGAGACACCTGCAGGTCTCACTCCTGTTTTATCCCAGCACAGAACAAGATGGTGAATCTGGGTTCAGACAGGAAATATCCAGTTAAAGAACAAATTGGAGAAATCTTTATTTGTAGTTAATGCTAAATCCATCCACACAACAGGAAACAACAAGGACAGAGGACAAGAGAGCAAGGTCAGGAAACTGGAAATTCACGAGGGAAAGGCCTGATTCTCAGCAGGCTGTTGAGGGTGACAGCAACCTGGCAAAGAGTGCAAGTTTCACTCGGCATTTAGAGCCAGAGAGCTGACGAGCAAATAGAAAACAGGTGTCCAAGCTCACTCAGGAGACACGGCAGACCTGCCCGTGGGCTGAGCAGCGAGCCAGAGCACTGCCCAAACTCCTCCTGACTGTTAGAGTGCCAGCACACAGCCATTTCATAACACTGACAGGAACAGAGGAAATAGGAAAAAAGGACCCTGACAGTTATATTCACAAGCCTGCCATTATTTCGGTCTCCTCCTGAGTTTGTGCTGAAACACACCAACATTAGACTCCCTTCACACACCCATTTATCCCTGGTTAGATAATAGATGGTATTAATGCTCTTTAGTCTATGGTATATTTGTGAGACCACAGCATGCAGGTGCATTAGCAGGCTAGCCAGTTGGATAGTTAGCAGTCATATATATATATATATATATATATATATATATATATATATATAAAAACACCCAGCACGCCCCTGCGGGCGGTTTATCCTTGAAGCTCGGGTCCTCTACCAGAGGCCTGGGAGCTTGAGGGTCCTGCAGTATCTTAGCTGTTCCCAGGACTGCGCTCTTCTGGACAGAGATCTCCGATGTTATTCCCGGGATCTGCTGGAGCCACTCGCCTAGCTTGGGAGTCACCGCACCTAGTGCTCTGATTACCACGGGGACCACTGTTACCTTCACCCTCCACATCCTCTCGAGCTCTTCTCTGAGCCCTTGGTATTTCTCCAGCTTCTCGTGTTCCTTCTTCCTGATATTGCTGTCATTCGGAACCGCTACATCGATCACTACGGCCGTCTGCTTCTGTTTGTCTACCACCACTATGTCCGGTTGGTTAGCCACCACCATTTTGTCTGTATCTGGAAGTCCCACAGGATCTTAGCTCGGTCATTCTCCACCACCCTTGGGGGCATCTCCCATTTTGACCTCGGGACTTCCAGGTTATACTCGGCACAGATGTTCCTGTACACTATGCCGGCCACTTGGTTATGGCGTTCCATGTATGCCTTGCCTGCTAGCATCTTGCACCCTGCTGTTATGTGCTGGATTGTCTCTGGGGCATCTTTACACATGTCATTTATTAAAAGTATAAATATATATTTTAACTCAGAAGTACAGTTTTTAAATTTAATGTTGCTGAAACAACAAAGTGATAATAAAACAAATCTTTCTGATCGAGGAATCCCTCATCTTTGGAAAAGAGAGTTTATTACAGAGAAATGTCTCTTTCCAAAATAAAAGCTCTACTATACGCTTCTTCTGGGCTATATTCTCAGCAGCATATTAAACATATCAGGTCCCCATAAGGAGAATCCTGTGCTAACGGCTGTCTAAATGACTCGGGTAAAGTTTGTAGCATGCGTGCTTGTTGCTTTTGTCTGCTTCCACTTGTCTTTGCACTAGGATGATGTCGGCGTAAATGTGCAGTCATATTCGTTGTGTTCCCACTAGTGCTGTCAGCGTTAATCTGAAATGACGTTAACGCCATAACGCGGCAAATCTCCGTTAACGAGCTACCGAACCGAAAGCACTGTATCGAACGGTTCAATACCGATATGAGTATCGTTGCACCCCAAATATATATGTATGTATATATATCCTGATAACCTACCAGTGGCTGGACTGAAAGACAGCACAGAGGCACTAATCATGGCGGCACAGATCCATAGAGGCTGGGGTCTATCACACCATGCAAGACCCCAAGTGGAGACTGTTTATAAGTAGTTTTAAACCTTGTGCTCCACAAAACAGCACTACAGTAAAAGAACTGACTTCATTACAGTCAGTGCCGGAGCGGCGGCTTCACTCATACGCGATTCATTTGCAGTTTGGACGCACAGGTGTGAACGTCTCCTGCCCTGATAGCAGCGAGGGGAGGACTATCCTCCGCCCGTGAGCGCTTTGGCACGGGTGAGGTGACCACAGCAGCACCGCTGCTTGTTCACAGTATGAGCGATACGCCCTTTCACGTCAAAAAGTCGTCATAAATAAGTCTCCAATAACACCAGAAAAAGTCACCAGATTTGTGGCTAGTCGCTTTTTTAGAAAAAAAGTAGCTAAGGGGCTCTGAAAACTCGCTAAATATAGCAACAAAGTCGCTAACTTGGCAAGGCATCTCCGAAAACGTTAGAGCACTTATGCAAATATGTGATGTCTTGATGAATCGAGTAGATATTTGAAGTTTACACAGCACCATTCTCGCATGAAAATATCTTAAAAGTTTATTTTGTGACCCAGACAGAGTAATATTTCAAACTCTGCCACTCTGTGTTCCTCCGCCACTGCCTCATTTGAGTTTTGGACGAAATGCATTCTGGGATATTGCATTTCGTCATTTCGAGCTGATTGGAGACCAGAACAGCCAATCAGATTTTTTTGCATCCAAGTCTGTGATTGGCTGGTTTTGTGGCACAAATATAACGGTGTAGAGAAAGAGTTGAGCACGCATGGGCAGAAATGTTGAGAGCGCGAGCAACACATCGTGAGCGAGCGCAAATGCAAAAACTGAGCGAGAGGGGCTGCTGTTGTGTGTGTTTGTGTGGATAATAGCAAACACGGAAATACATTTTTTGCACGCAGGAATGAATTTTGTTCACTCAAATTCAGCTTTTCTTCGCTCAAAATAGATTTCTCCTCAAAATACAACAGTTGCACCTGCAAACTTTTTTTACGTGTGCTCCAATTTTTTTTTAAGTGCGCTTAGAATATTGGCACAAAAATAACGCCATAGTCGGTGAGTCGGGAACTATCGCCTGGATGCCGAAGCTCCTGGTAGCCAGGAGAATGCAATCTGCTTCTACTGCGAGTGAGTGGTAATCCTTCGAGGCCAGGAGCGGGGGGTTGATGAGCTCACACCGGCAACTGTCTGAGAAAGACACGAGTGAAGAGGAATCCACCGTCATCCGTTCCTAGCAAGGACAGCGTGCTCTCCATGAGCATGGTACCATCACCCAGGCCCGAGAGAGAGAGGAGTTTCTCGGCCCGCTCTGCATCAGAGAGGGAGTAGCGCCGTAGCAGCAGTGCCTTGTATGGGGGGGATCCCAGAGGAAGGTCACCACACGGCGGGTAGACAGAGGATCCAGCGAGGCCACCACATGATGGTATTTTGTGTTGTTGGCTGAAACACCACAAAGAGCAAACTGAGCTTTGACATGCACGAACCATGAAGGAGGGTTGTGAAGCCAAAAGTCCTGCAGCTTAACCGCCACAGCAAAGATTCAAACGTACAGCTCTGCTGTCACTTCCAACATAAGTGAAGACAGGAAACTAAACAGCAGTGACGTTTGTAGGGTTACTGAAGTTGGCTAGCTGGTATATAATGATGTGCTACGTGACCGCTAGCGACACAGCTATGTTAGCATAGCATAAACACAGTGAAGCTGGAGGATGAACGCTAACTTTTTTCCACTCGATAAAAGCTAACATGAGGGTTCCCGATGGTTAGGGACAGGAAGAACGAGATCCGGGCTATCAACAGCTACGCCCTGCATGTGATCAGGAACGCTGCTGGGATAATAAGCCAGCTAAAGGAGGAGATAGAAGCCACTGATATCAAAACACCCTCGTGACCACGCATGGAGGGTTTCACCCAACTCCAGCACCCTGAGGCTTACGCTAAATGGAAGGAGGCCGGGAACAGATGAGACAACAAACATCCGTGAGTACATCAGTAAGAGGGGAATAAAAAACACTCAGGAAAAAACAATCTTGACTCAGGTTCTCATGATTCATCCATGAAAGGGTTTTAAAGGGAATCATCTGCTGACAAGCAGAGAAACCAGTTTTATTATTTGACGATTGCATCAGTGCCGGGCTTCGTGGATGACGGTGGTGTGCTGACTGATACAAAAGCAACAGCTCCTCCAAACTTTGCTTTTAAAGGCGCTCCAGGTTTGAACAGGCCTGCGAAAAACTGCATAGATAGAGAAACAAGTTTAGGTTCAGATAAAATACTTTGAAACCTCCTGAATTCAACGTCATGCAGTGAAGGACAGATGCAGCCTTTTGTCTTGTTCTCGAGAGGCCGTGGCAATGTTTTGACTTTGGCTGCTACCCTGGTCAGGCCTCTGCTGGAATACAGATTACCTCTCAGTGGGACTTCCTGATTAAATTAAGGTAAATAAGTAAATATGCATGGAGCTGTTTTGATTTAACACAGAAGTTTATTCAGAAAGTGAGAAGCTGCACTTTAACCACTTTTCATGTCTTCTCTTTAGTGAGAGATTAAACGACTTCATTTAATAAAGCGGTCATCACAGTGGGAACTAAAAAATCTTTTTTGAGATGTAATTTAAGACGACAAATAAGATTTCTTACTGACATTTTTCCAGTTCCACTTCCTCTCTGTGTTTCCTAATATGGATTGGGCTAGCTTCTCCATTTAGCCTTTTAGTCTGTGGAGACAAAACATTGCAAAGTAAAAATGTGGGTTGATATAAGGAGCTCGTTAAACTCTCTGATTGGTTAAAGACACATAAAGCGGCCCCGGATCCTCTGAGTGTGCTAACATGGGTAATTCTAGCATCACTGCACGTAGCCGCACTATCTCACGTTAGCTTGTGAAAATGTTAGCACCCAGCAACACTAGCTAGTTAGCATTTTTAGTGAGCTAATGTGCTCTTGACAAATAAAGCCCAGTTGCATTTAAATATGTGGTGTGTAAACACAGCTGTTACCACATCACTTCCTGACTGAGAGAAACAGGTTGATCGAAAGCTTTCGGTCCATCGTTCCTTGTATTACTTCCCTCTGGAGATGACGCCACATTTCCGGCCTCTTCAGTATCTGATTGCTCAGATTGTTGAATTTAAACAATGACTGCACATCTCACCATTAGACGTTTGGTAAAGTCAACACTGTGAAGCTTTGTAGGGTCCAGTTAAAATCACGAGTATTACACAGTGTCTGACACATATACTGTTACTTAGAAGCAAACGGGTCACACGAGTTCAGCACTTGTGGATGTATCTGGATCTCTGCTTGGACCTCTTTTAAGCCGCCTTTCCTTTCTGTGAGCTGAGTGATGGTTTAATCCTGACAAAGAGAGCAACAAACATTCATTAAGAAATCTTTTCCTTTCTGCAGCTGTAATCGAGCAGGCCAATATGTGGGAACAGATAATCAATACCTCAGCTTCAGGTAGATGATTCTTTGAACACTGATGGGGCATTTATGGTCTAACTTCCTGTCAGTATGTCCTCATATAGGATATTACATTCTGGCTTTTCTGCACGAGTCGTCTCTCTCTTTGGCTGTAGCTCAGCAGGTAAACCAGGTGACCTGCTAATCAGAAGCTTGGCGGTTCGATCTTTGGCTGCACCCTTGGGCAAGATACTGAACCCCGAGTTGCTCTCCAATGTGTTCATCTGTGAATGTTAGAAAGAGTGGCTTTATGAATGAAGCATGCTGTATAAAGTGAGTAGAGCGAAACTGATGAAATGTCCCCCGAGTGAGACGCGTTTTGGGATTTCTTTACTTGGATTACTGAGCGTGCATGAAGACAATCTCTTTGTTTTTGCACTAAACTTTTCTTTTTCCTTTCAAAGCGAGCTGTAGTTTTCAGAATGAAACTCGGAGCATCCATGAAAACATCAGGAAGACGACCACCTGAGATGGTGCTTGCTCATAGGGGGTCGTGTGATTGTTGGGTTTTTCTCTGTATGTATTATTGTAGGATCCACCGCCTTGAGGCGACTGTTGTTGGGATTTGGTGCTGTATAAATAAAATTGAGTTGAACTGAATTGAGAGCGAACAAGAACATCTTCGTATAGACTACAAGTACCCAGGTCCCGATGGGAGACACCACTAGTTCCACACAGACGAGCAGCTGCTGACCACCTGACACAGCTGCAGAGGAGCAGCTGTTGTGACAGATGCAACAATCGCAGCATGGAGCAGAGAAGTACCAGAGGCTGAGGGAGCAGCAGATGTGGAAGGTCCAGGTGTTCCCTGTAGCAACAGGAACGTTAGGAGCTGAAACTGAATGAAAACACTGATTAAGCTACAGGACAGCAGCTGTATGTTGACCTGAAACTACGTGTTCTAACCGTGTTGTTTCAGCAGCTCCAAGGGTCCAAACTTAAAAATACAGAGCTCATCAAATGAAATAAAATAACACGTTTGTATATTTTTAACTGGTAAAAGAAAATCTGAGCATAGGACTCTGGTTCTGGCCTCCTTACACTGGCTTCCAATTGAATTTAGGATGTATTTTAAAATCCTTTTACTGGTTTTTAAATCCTGAAATGGTCTGGCGCCGTGCCCCCCTCGCTCGCTCAGCTGAGCAGTTGTTGCTCTCAGTCCCTCGATCACAGCTGAAACTTGGAGCGAGCGTCCTCTACTGTGACCCCGACGCTTTGGACGCTCTTCCTCTGCATGTTAGCTTTTCTCATTTTTACTCACTGGCCTTTGACTCAGTGGGTAACTGACAGTTATTTTATTGTATTTATTATTCTTTGATTATTCTTTTTATATTTCTGCTGTACAGCACTTTGGTTGGCCTTGTGTTATTTTTAAAGTGCTATATAAATAAATTATGGCTATGATATTTTCCTGCTGGACAGATGGTCCAGCTCCTTTCCTCCCCTTAGTTTAGGATTCCTGTGACAGCAGTAAATTCCCTCCATCCATCACATTCACTTAACACATAAAAAGGCCAGTTTCTGACTGGGAGGAGACACAAACCCATCTTCAGGGTGGAGGCTGTCCTGCAGCTATCCTTATGCGTGTGCACGCCTGTTTGGCCCTAAATATCATTAGAGTACAGTTATGCTGCCTCTCGGCCAAATCGCTTCAGTAAAGGATGTTTTTAATCTCAGAGAGATGTTTTTACCTGGATGAATGCAAACGTCTCTCTGATCTGACAGCAATATTCTGTCTTCAAAATGACTCGATATCTTTCATGAGCCATATGTTTGGCATGTTTCACAGATTATAGGCTAATATATAATTTACTATGAGTTCCTCTTTGGTCACAGCCCGGATAAATAGGAGGGTTGTGCCAGGAAGGACATCAGGTGTGAAGTCTGTGCCAAATCGAGCACAGGGATTCATCTCTGCTGAAAGCACTTCTTCTTCATGCCTGTCTGAGCCGACAAAGTAAAGACTAATTGATTGGTGGGAAAATGAACAGGAGCAAAGCTTTAATCCTTTTAATTTAGCTCCTAATGTTGATTTGGAGACTTTCTGTAAAGCTGCTGCACAGATGCTCACAGCTGTGCAACTTAAGTGTTGAAAACAACGGAAAGCACACGTTTAGCTGATCTGCACCGTTCTATCACACACGTGGAAGGTTGGGTGGTGCCATGCTGTGGATGCATGAATCCACGAAGCTCCCTCCATCCTTTATCCTTTTAAGGAGGTGATAAAGGTTCTCTGATGCTCCTCTTTTTCATATTCAGACCATTCAAAGAGATCCACTCATTTCACTCAGTTTGACTGCGTTCAGAGATCCAGCTGGAACCTGTGAGGTGTGCGAGGACTATAAGGGACGTGGTTGTGACCGATCATTCGTCATAGTTTATTTAGATCAGTATGATTCACCCGTGGCCTCCCTGCCCTCCATTCTGAACGTATAACCAGCCAAATACATTCACATCCTTTAAAGATAAATGAGGCGCACACACATCTCAGCAGAGACTCATCAGTATTCACAAGTTCTTCTGAATCCAGTCCACTTCCCTGCAGGCCATACTAATATATTCCTGTTAAATGTGAAGTATTCCACTTCATTAGCTCAAAGATACCAAGTGACTCGCTTCCGAATGTCACCTTCATTGCCGTGCCGATAACAGCTGCTTATTATTATTGAGCTGCGAGGCTTTTCAGCACGACTACCCACGCAGCCGACAGAGATTACTCGCGTGCTGTTTGTCTCGCTCTCCGCAGCAGTTAGCGTGCATCTGTTCGTTTCCAGCCTGCAGTTCTTTAACATGAACGCCTGACGTGTTCAGTGAGACTCGCAGGACCGCTACTCCTGCACGCATGTCTGGCTCAGATACTTCCCATCGACCCGCCAGCGCCGGCCGCCCTCTTCAGGTCAGCGCTGATTGTTCCTCAGAGCACGTCCTGCTGATTGTGCATCTGGGCTCTTGTCACATCCTGTAAACCCATCGTCCACGCTCTGTCACACGCAGGGACAAGCAAACACAGACATACCTGTTTGTTTGGGCTCATTTCCCTCCGGCCTCATACCTGGATGGTTGGCGGTGCCCTGGCCTCTTTGTTTATGTCTGCAGCTCCGGCAGGTGTCACAGCAGCTGGAGGACACAGTATAAAGTCTGCTGCAGTCTCTGTAAATGAAGCCACATGGGATACAGCTTTGGGGGATTAAAGCCCCCTCACGTCTTAAATGTCTTCGGTTTTCAGTGTGGACAGTCAGGTTTTACTCCCATGCATGAGGCTGACTTTAAATCTCAGGCTCAGGGATGGGGGGGCCAAGGGTGCTCCAATGGGCAACATGTAAGAGATGGACGTCTGTGCACATTGTGACCATGCCATGTTTGGAGCCACAACAAAGTGCAAGAGGATTGTTCCAGGTTCGATCGGTCGGGTGAGGATCAATAACCAAAGACTCATAGAACCTGTTAAAAGTTATAGGAGCTGGGAGCAGAGAGCTGCTCCTCTCTGTGGTCCCGACACATTTGTTCATTCTGTGTGTTTGCTTGAGCAGCAGATGTGTCACTGCTGAATTGCAGTAATCAATTATTGATTCCCGCCTGGGCTGCAGGGAGTAATTTCATGTCGAGCGTTCAGGTACAGATAAGATGCTCAGACCGAGTGACTGGGAAAAACAGGAGGACAGAAAAACACTGAAGCTCCGTGTTCTGCAGGTTATAGTATGTGTTCACGTGACGTAATTATCACTGAGGGTTGAAACTGGTGCAGAAGCGTGCTGAGGTGGGGCGCATTCACATAACTGAGCCTGTATGTAAAATGGCCTGTATTTGTATAGCGCCTTACTATCCACCCATTCACACACACATTCACATACTGTATGTGTGCTTGTGTGGATCAGAGAAAGCTCAAAATACATTCACACCTATTCTTGCTTTGATGATTTCATGATTACATCATATCCCACCTGTCTGTTTGGCTCATCGTGATTGGTCAATAAAAGCTGGATGAAAAATGTCCAAAAATCGTGTCCCTTAAATACAAAATCTCAGAGTTCGTGAGCAGACTGAGTTCATGGACTATAAGATATCACTCACCCTATACTTCACCTTTATTGTTGTGACAGCTGTTTATTTCACAGTCTAAGGAGCTTGGCAACAAAAGTGTCAGGACTTCTTTAACTTTCCTTGAGCAGCTTCTTCAGTTCTTAGAGCGACTGGTGGAGAGTCCCAGATTTAATCCCTGTGGGAGTGTCCCCCCAAGAGGGTCATGGACCCCCTAATGATCCTCTGCCTAATCACACGAGCCAAGGTGTGAAAACAGGTGTGGGTCACAATCAGCCAGGGTTTCAGGTGAACCCACTGTGAAACCTGGCCCCACCTTATCATGTGATTTCCTGAGGTCAGATGGCCCAGGATGTGAGTGGGCGTTAAGGCGTCTGGGAAGGATCTCAAAACTGGATTATAGATGGCAGACAGCTGGTGCTGTAAGCCCCGCCCTCTGTTCTGAAAGATGCTTCTTTCACTCCTCTTTCAAACCATCTGTCTTCTCTGTCCAACACGTGAACATTGGTGTCCTCAAAGAGTGACCTTTGACCTACAGATGCAGATGGACAGAGGTGGCTCTTGGATGTTGTGTCGAGCGTTTACGAAGTGGCTGTTTGGTCTGATCGTGTCCATCTGGGACTTTCCACCAGTCGCTTATAGAACTGAAGAAGCTTCTCAGATGAAACGTCTTCAAGGCAACTTAAAGGAGTCCAGACGCTTTTCCTTACGAGCTCCTTGGACTACGAAGAGCTGCATGACTGAGAACCTTCACAGAGACATTTACTTCACAAATAAATAAAAAACTGTCCAAACATGACCAGGGAGCACTCCCTTTGCTGGACTGTAAACCTGAGACAGGCTCCATGGTGGCTGTTAAACTCTGTTACGTGTAAAAGAACAATGAGAACCAAACCAGGCAGTAGAAATGTTGGAAGCTGCAAATATGGGAATGAAAAACCAAGCGAAACATGCAGGGTGTGATTAATGGCAGCAACAGCACTTTGTCAGTGTGTGTCTGTAATGAGATTAGTGCCTGCAGACACACGCTTCAGTTTGCCACACATTCTTCTCTGTCGCACCGACTTTTCCAAACATAATCAAGTCTTTAATTCAGGGGTTAAAATGTCAACACGAGCTATTCTTTTTATTTTAGCTGAGATGAGAATAAAGCTGTTATATAACAGGATGCCAAATACGAGGAGTATTTTTGCCACCTATTTTAAAGTGGATCAACTCTGGTCCTTTCAAGCTTGATACTTTTATTTTACCCTCCTAGAGTAGCTGTGCATGATTCATGGTTTAAAATAATCCTTTGTTATGTTTTTCTGAGACCGAAACAAGCTGTTTTAGCATCCCACACTTTCTTCTGATTGGCTGGGCCTCAAAAACATGCTGGTGCGAGGCTCCAGTGTCACACAGACACGTCCTGACTGTGGATTAGATCAAACAAATATTCTCTCTGGATCGTGAATGTCTCTGCAAGCGTCCAGCTGCTCGGCTGAAGGCGGGATCACAGGAAACACTTGGTGAGCAGTCATCTCTGTTCTGTGGGCACTTTAAATGTTTACAGCTGAGCCAAGAGAAGAAGCCAAGTGCAGCAGAAACTGCAGTTCCTCTAGTGTCCACCAGAGGCTCCAGCAGGGACTTGTTTGCAGCAGAAATAAACATGTTCACAGCCACAGAACTATTCTCCCCTTCACAACACCTGTACAGAGGAAGAAGATTGTTATAACTCACCTTATTAGGTTTGCAGGAGCGTGGCCGCTTTGACTGACAGGTGGATGGTGTAGCTGCTACGCTCTGGGTGACCTCAGTCCCTGACCTGAGTCCACTCATGTTTGCAGGATTGTTTGAATTCAGACACATTGGAGGTTTTTCCAGCATTAAGGTCACGCTGATGCATCTCAGTCTGATTTAACTGAAGAATGATGACCTCTGACCTTTACTGAGCCAAGTGAGGCCTGCAGGTGGTTAGATGTTGTTTTGGGTTCTTCTGTGACTTCCTGGATGATTCGTTGATGCGTTCTTGGAGTCATTTTGGTCAGGTGACAGAAGAACCAACACAAAGCTCAGAGAGTAATGGTGACACAAGATCACAGGTGGAATTGGAGGATGACTTGTTGGTTCATGCCTGTATTTGAAGCACATGTGTGGCTGCATGTATGTGGAGTGTCTGACTGTTATTCATCAGGTGACAGAGGCAGCTCTGCCATGTTGTAGCTCAGAGGTGAAGAGGCGAGGTCACAGGTGACTGACTGATGGTTTGGTGCTATAGATTAACTAGTATTTATTATCATGACAATTGTTAGGCTGCTGATGTAAATTGATTCATTAGTGTATGTTTGACAAAGAATCTGAATTGACATGTCTCACTTTTTATATGGCACGAATCCATGTGTTATTTTATCAGGTGGCAATATGTCCTAGTGCAGTCAGAGGGGAGGAGCCAGGGCCAAAGGTGAGGCACATCAAGCACAGAATAATAATTGTAATCTGAGGATAAAACGCAGGTACTGAGGATGAAAGAAGCTTCAGTGCTCTCAGAAGACTAAAAACATGGCTACGGTCAACAATGACTCGAATGAGATTAAACAATGCTGCTGTGTGTCCACCAGGAGACACTGGACAGTATAGATGTAAAACAAACATGCCAGCAGTTTATCTCAGTTAACGAGAGGAGCAGGCACGTGTTTGGCTGCTTCACATAGTGGACATTGAGTTGTTGTGTGGGACATGTAGTCCATGTCTGTTGCTGTAACAGTAGCTCATGTTGAGAATAAAAGATCCCAGCTCGCTGAGTTGATCGGGGCAACTGTGCCTAAAATGTTGCAGAATTTTGCTGAGAGATCTTTTACTCTGTGTTAATCTTAGACGAGTAGTTTTATGGACAAAAACCAGCAGGTCACTCAGTGTTTCCTTAGTGCTAATGTGTCAGAGATGTTGGTGTAACTGAAGTAATGCTGTTAAGTCCTTAAAGTCATATTCTTTTATTGTCACGACTGTATTTGAAGCCATTTTTATTTTTGTATGATACCTGATATGGCTTCATTCTCTACCATGGCTGAAGTAAACTAAAGCCTGAAATACTTAGTCAGTCATTTGTTTAATAGTAACTTAACATTATATAATTCACATATAAAACTATGAATTGTGATTTTAAATGGTTTATAAGCACGTAGAATAGGATATGTAGGCAAGTATATTTCTCCTCTTTTTATTAAGAAGCAAAAACAAAAAGGACAAAAACAGAAACAGGGCAGGGTTCGGTGGTTGAATCATCCGTCCCCACCAACGCCAAAACCAAATCTACGCCCTTGTTTTACACAGTATAAGGCGCACTTAATTTTCTCCTTTAATTTTCTCAAAAATCATCAGTACGCCTTATGTATGAATTCTGGTTGTGCTTACTGACCTCGAACTGATTTTATGTGGCAAACGGCGCACAGAAATCTATTGAAAAATGTTTTAGTACGACTTTGATAAGCTATGAAGCTTGAAATGCTCCCAGAAATGGCTCCACAGCATGTAAAAATATAATATAAGCTCTGGCAGACTTGGTTCTATGGTCGGTCTTAAAGGGTTAATGAATCAATGTTACGGAAGTAGAGGAAGCGCAGTTTTTGGTTTTCCCCATATTCCAAAATTGCTTCATCTCTTTGCTATTACTGTCGCCTGGCATAATTTGCAGATGATGCTGTTTTTAGCCGCTGCAATTCTTTTGACCAAAACAGGCACAGCTTGATGACATCATCAACATGCGCTATCGCGGTAGAGCGGTATAGTCAAAATCTCTATCGTTGGCCAAATTTATATCGTTTCTATCGTATACCGTTTATACCGCCCACCCCTAGTATGTCCATATTTATACATAATCGATGTTCCAAACTTGTTCTTTGCTTTTTATTCTTGATTCTAGATGAGCTTCCTTTCCTCAGTTTCTGTGAATATTTTGCTTTGTTTGCTTTTCCACATACAGATGAGAGTTTGGAGTAAACATGGTCCAAGTCTCATTTCTCCACAGACCGACTTTTAGTTTTTCCAGCAGTTCTGACAAAGCTGAGCTGTAATCACCAGAACGAGCCCAGATTCGTCCCAGATGTTCCTTCTGTGTCATTTATTTAAAAACACAAACAACTACAGAGGAAATTAATCCGTTCCAGAGGGTCTTTCGTAAGTCGAAGCACCCATTGCACGTTTTGAGTGAGGTGATGCTGAACGATAGGCTATAGGCTAATTGCTAACTAGAACAACAATACGCCGTTCAAGTGGACAGCGAAGCGCAAGTACGGAAGCCAAGGGGTTGTCACATGATTCAGAAGGCATTGTGGGCATTGTAGGCTCAGCCAATCAGAGCCAGCGGATTTCGTTACTCGGGCATTTTGCCGTAACACGGGCAGAAGTATTGCCGTTCAGTGCCTTTGTAACTTGAATTATTTGTGAAACGGGGTAATCGTAAGTCGGGGTTCCACTGTATTTAGTGTTTAAACACACACAAACACACCTTATACATGGTAGAGAATGAAGGCGTGTGCATCTTTCTACCTGTGTGCACAAAGATGTCACACGTGTGGCTCTCGGAGAGAAGCTGCAGGTGTCGCTTTGATGTCAGTAATCGTGTTGGCAGAGTGGGCGTCAGAACTGCTGGAAAACAGTTTGAATAAGATTAGAAATACTCATCAAGCTCACAGATCCTCCTCGTCTGCAAACCTCCTGTCCTCATTTCATCTCCCCCCTTTCTTACAGTTTTCGTCATCTTAATCAAATATCTCCTGTTTGATGCCTCTTTTTCCTCTAAGCTCTCTCCGCTCCCTCGCTTTATTTTGATACTGCTGCTCTGTCTCCTTTATTGTCCGTTTCCTTGACCCGTTTCCATCCTTCCAGATATTCCTGTGATGCTGTGTGTCAGTCGGTGATGGGTCTGTCTGAGGAGCACTTTAAGACAGCAAATTAGAGCTGAATTTTAAACTGAAATGTTCCGTCTGAAAGATTACCCCCGAGTCTCTAAAACTTTAAAAGCAGCGGTCCAATTAGGCTGAATGTTGGAGGCAGGAAACTCAAACCACCTGGCATCTGAACTCAGTCCAGTTTCTACCATGGTTTCATACAAATACTTTGTTATGTAATATCACTCCAGCCAATACGCTGTGCTTTATCGATTCAGAGAAGCTAAACTTCACTGTCTGAACCAAATTTTCCGCGTCCCGTGCCAGTTTCCTGAATCCATCACTCTCTTGGAAAAACTTTAATCGGTTTTCACTTGGACAAAATTTGCACATCTCATTTGGACCAAACTGAACACATTCTCAGGGACGCAGGTTCCCAGGATGTATGCCCCGTGTGGTGGCACGGAGGGGAACCAAGGACATGGTGGAGGGAGGTCGTGGGAGATGATCAGAAAAACAGAAAAAGAAATACAGTGAAAGAATATCAGATTTGATTTTCCAGCCCGAGTTTGCACCTCGCCAGCCACGTCCTTAGTTCAACCCAAATATCTAATCAGCCAATCACATGACAGTAATCAGTGCATTTAGGTATGTATACACGACGAAGACGACCTGGCGTTCCACGTCTCAGACGCCTCCACGGTCGCAGATCTCAGAGCACCTTCGTGCTGGGATGGGAGATTCTCATCATGGATGCGGCCGACAAACCTGCAGCTGGAGATGATGTCACGATGGTGACATGATGGTGTCATGTCAAACGGACACTATCAGACATGATCGGTTTGACAACCAGACACAGGTGAGACAAACTCGGTGCAGGAGCCACTGACACCAGAGAGACCAGCAGAGTGAGCACAGGTACGGCTCAGCACCCAGAGAGTTACCTCCCACCTCCTATCACCTCACGAGGCCAAGGAGAGGTGAGTCCACACGATGGACTTCATGCCAGCTCTGACTGTGTTGTTTCAGCAGGTCGAATAAACTCGCATCAAACATTTGGTGGAAAGTGAAACTGAATTTTTGATGAAGGACAGAAAGCACCAAGTTTGATAAAAACGCAGATTTTACCGTCTTCAGAGATCAGCCATAGCTGGACTGGCCATCGGCCCACCGGGCATTTTTCATTTTTATGGGCTGATGTTTTGTTTTGTGTTTGTTTTTTGTAACGGTATAAACAATGGCAGGTGGGGAATTGGCCAGATGTTGACAGATGTGTATAAATAACTGGCGGAGCTTCCACAGATTCAGTAACATTAGCAAGTGGTGGAGGTCAGCAGGTGGATTTGTGCTGACTTTTTACAGTACGTACTCGCCGAGAACGTGAGCACGGACTCGCGATGTGTACAATTGGAACGCCCGCGTACTTGATGTCACAGGTCCGGAGTTTTTACTGCCGTCCCCTCTTAATTTAACTGTAATATGTTATGAAGCTTAACTTTAATCACAGCCAGACCGGTTTACTCAGGAACAAATAAAACACTGAAATAAACCAAACATTAACATTTAGAAGTGACTTATATATCATGTTTAACCTCAGTAGTGAAATCTCTATTAATAAAAATAGTGTACATGTACATACGTGTACATACCTTAATAAAAACAAGGAGGTGAGATGTTAGAACGCTTTTGTTTTTATTTTAGTGGACACTCAATACAACAGTCCGCTGTTCTCGCCGGCTGTAATAACCCTCGACCTCGCTGTCTGCTATGGAGCTGGCGGGTCACAGACGTCTCCGAAAACGTCGGAGCGCGTTTGGAAATTTATGCTATCTTGATAAATCGAGCAGATATTTGAAGTTTACACAGCTACATTCTCCCTTGAAAAGAACTTAAAAGTTTCTTTTGTGACCCAGAAAGAGGAATATTTAAAAGTTTTTAGCCGCGCTCGTCCGCATTGCCTCGTTTGAGTTTTGGACGAAATGCATTCTGGGATATTTAGCTGTACCAAGTCCACACAAGTCACCACCGATGCATGCTCGATAAAACGGGTGGAGCGAGAACACATCCGGGACTTTTTCGCGTTCTCGGCTTGATGCGTACTTCGAATTGGAACAGTACTTGGTCTCCGACTGGTGACGTATCACGAGTACACGAGAACGCAAGTACGCATATTGAGAAAGGCCCATAGACTTTCACAATAAAACAGGAAACAAGAAAACACTACACAAGGACGCAGACTCGACACTGAGAGACAGACAGAATATAACACATGGAA
The DNA here is from genome assembly GCF_057382275.1 of Copadichromis virginalis. Classification (NCBI taxonomy): domain Eukaryota; kingdom Metazoa; phylum Chordata; class Actinopteri; order Cichliformes; family Cichlidae; genus Copadichromis; species Copadichromis virginalis. The sequence goes on from NC_140624.1 coordinate 69,274,626, forward strand.
CCTGAACTACACTAATGGTAGGTCCAGCCCTGAGATCAGCTGTTCACATTCGATGGAAACGGAACGGGCCACTTGACAGCCGATCATTTTTACATTGTCATGTGATTTTTTGTGACTTTCCTCTGTGTGAAAACAAACCAAGTTTACAAACTCGTCAGCTGACTGGGACCAGAGGAAACAAGCTGGAGGTGTGAACGCTTTCCCTAGCTCGGATCATGACTGTCACTAAGACGCTCGCGGGTCCCGTCAGGCAGTTTGGAAACTTTTGAAGTGGAGCCGACAACTCGGCTTCATCCCAGGAATGACAAACGGAGAACAGAGACCCTGAACCACAGACCTCTCCTTCTGTCATCTTGGCTGAAGTGGAACTAAACTGCAAGCAGGTGCGGGTTATTACCCCGATGCACCCAGACACTCCTTCATGTTTAGACCAGCAGCTGCTGATCAGTCAGCCTGACAGCAGCTCCACGGAGCTCCACTGTCCAGAATTCATCAGCAGTCTGTGTGAACGATCAGCCAGCCTCCACTTTGCATCTCTGATGGCCCAGCAGTCGGTAAAAGCAACAGCTGTCTGTTCTTTTCACACTGATTATTTTTCCTGGGAGGGTTTCTCACTCAATCTCTTGAAATAAAAAAGTAGACGTCTCAGTTCTTCCCCCAAATTTCAAGTGTGTGCATTAACCCTTTAAGTTTGCTGGAGCTGTTTGAGATGCACATGTAGGTCAGCAGAGACTTTCCTCCCAAACCTCTCAGGTTTCTGCTCGTGTTAAGCAGCTCTGATGTGCTGTGCTGTAAATCCTCTCCTGCAGTTATTTGTTATTTGTGTGGGATTATAACAGCTGCAGGGCTCAGCCTCATCGAACCAAAACACACCCATCTCAAACCTCTGCCCTCGGACGAGCACTCTCAGTGCGTCATCAGCTCCCGGCCATTACTGCAGCCATGCTGGAGTCATTTCTGTTCCCCTCGCCTCTGCTCCAAACCTCTCCAAGCTGCTGTTAGAGGACTCACATTACGCCCAGAATAGTGTTTTGTGCAGCAAACCCTGGTTTTCTCTTCAGACTTTAGGTTTCACAAAACTTTACTGTGTCGATTTCGTTTGCAAGTGAAAAAGTGTTTTCCAGTCTGCACTACATGACCACCGTGATGAACGCATATAATAATAATAAACAGTAGCAGTCATCACCATCATCTGATAATATCTGTGATTACAGTAGGAGCCACTCATAGCATCATTTAGTGAAGCATCACATGTCATGTGAAAACCTCTTGCCAGCCAGTGTTGTTTATTAAAATAAGCTAGCATTAACACTTTGAGCCCACTACAATAAGGAATCAATTCTGAAACTCAATATAGTGCATGATGTCGTCCCCGCCCCCTCATTAAAAAAGGTTTAGCCCATATTTCTTGTTGTCACCTGTGATTCGAGTCAACACCATGGGTATCTGACATTTCAGCACAGGTGCATGAATGAAGGTGAGTGTCAGCGGGGTCGATGGAGGCGCCGGCGTTGTGCCGAGGCATCTACTGTTTCGTCTGCATCAAGAGCATTCGCCGGGCAGGGAGAGCGGATCCACTTGACTCCGCCTCCATTACAACCAAGTAGACCTGGAAGTAGTGACGTGTTGCAGTTAGCGTGTTACACCCTGGAGCCCAGAGGGTTAACGCAGGAAATCCTGAAAGATGTGTTCATGATACTTAGTGTCTATTTAAACATGTAACAATGTAGTTATTTATAAAAAGAGGTAAAAAGTTAGACTTGTATTTGTAACTGATCCTCCTCATGTTGTGTAGCTTTCTGGATTATCCAGGCCTATTGAACATCTCCTGCTGTGGTTGAAAGGTAAAGGGCCGCTCGCTGACGTGCAGCCTCTTCAGCGCCGTCGTGGCCTTTGAGCTGTTGTCGAGTTCTTTTTCTGGCCCGTCAGCACAGAGGATGCAGTCTGGCAGCTCCATTCAGCCTTTTGTATGTGTGTTTCCCAACAGAGGCTGCTGTGAAGCCTCCTGGGTGTCTGACTGCTTCTCCCGCCTGTGCTGAAGAGCTCTGAAGCTCACCTCCCTGAACTTCATTTTTTCAACATTATACTTTTAAATAATAACAAACCAGAAAGTAAGAGATGAAAAAAGGAACACTGCATGGTTCACAGCAAGCAGTTATTCTGAAAATCACGTCCAAATATTTCAGAACCTTTCCAACAGATCCAGTGTGTCACATCCAGTGAAACTTTAACGTACGGTTAATTCATCGTTGTTCATTTTCAGTTCAATTTGATGTATATAAGCACAATCCTCTCCCAGTCCTGGGTCGTTTCAGCCAGACCTTTATGCTTTCTTATAGTTTGATGTTTATGTTTTAGTTCATTTACTTATCTGAAGCTCTATTTTGCCCAGGTTACCATTATAGTTCATTAGATTGCCCTTGTGTTTTCGCCTCCGTGTCCGCCCCAACTGTCATGTTCTGTTTGTCCTTAGTTCTGTCCGTGTCTCAGCTCCCCTTTCCCCTCCGTATGTATTTATAGTGTGCGTGTTCCTCATTGGTTCATCATGTTAAGTCTGTGTTTCTTAATCTGTCATGTTTCATGTCTGCGTATCATTATGTTTCCTGTTTTATTTTGAAGAGGTCTGGTGTCATTGGCTGTGTCCCAATTAAGAGACCGCACGCTTGAAGTACGCATTTTAAGTGCGATTACGTCACCGCCACGCGACGACAGCTGTCCCAATTCAAAGTGTGCTTCAAATGCATACTCCAAATGCGCCGTCGATTTCCCCAAATATCAAGCGTGGTCCGGTGCACGCTTCGTGGTCCCATATATCCCACAATTCATAGCACAGCGGTGGATGTGGATAATTTTGCCGCAAAATACGGCAAAAGGGAGCGGCCGAAGAGTTATTTTTTTCCCAAACTTTATTGAAATGATAAAGCGAACAGTCAGTCATTCCAGTTCAGTTTGTACAGTAGACATACAAGGCAAATAAGAGTAACAATATACAGTACAATGAAACAAGAAGGATAAATAAATAAAGGATAAAAAAAAGAAAAAAGGGGGGAATGTGACAGACTTCATAACAACTTTGTATTTGAAAGTTGTGACAGCTCATTCCTTAAACATTTCTGAATGAATTTCAATCAATGATAAACCTTTTTTATTGGAAGTTAATTTAAGAGAGTTTAAGTAATATTCAATTTCAATCAAAACCAAATTAAATGATGGGGTTGAGTTTAGAAATTTACATTTATGTATATGGCATTTCCCTAATAAGATGGAGCGGCCGAAGAGTGAACTAAAGTACTGAATATGACGTCACTTATTTATGTGCGAATGTTTAATAATTAAAGTCAGTCATATATCCACAAACACAACAAGCTGAAAGTCAGATAGAGGTCTCTCTCTGTCTCTCTCAAAAAAAAAAAAAAAACACCCAGCACGCCCCTGCGGGCGGTTTTCCTTCAAGCTCGGGTCCTCTACCAGAGGCCTGGGAGCTTGAGGGTCCTGCAGTATCTTAGCTGTTCCCAGGACTGCGCTCTTCTGGACAGAGATCTCCGATGTTATTCCCGGGATCTGCTGGAGCCACTCGCCTAGCTTGGGAGTCACCGCACCTAGTGCTCCGATTACCACGGGGACCACCGTTACCTTCACCCTCCACATCCTCTCGAGCTCTTCTCTGAGCCCTTGGTATTTCTCCAGCTTCTCGTGTTCCTTCTTCCTGATATTGCTGTCATTCGGAACCGCTACATCGATCACTACGGCCGTCTGCTTCTGTTTGTCTACCACCACTATGTCCGGTTGGTTAGCCACCACCATTTTGTCCGTCTGTATCTGGAAGTCCCACAGGATCTTAGCTCGGTCATTCTCCACCACCCTTGGGGGCATCTCCCATTTTGACCTCGGGACTTCCAGGTTATACTCGGCACAGATGTTCCTGTACACTATGCCGGCCACTTGGTTATGGCGTTCCATGTATGCCTTGCCTGCTAGCATCTTGCACCCTGCTGTTATGTGCTGGATTGTCTCTGGGGCATCTTTACACAGCCTGCACCTGGGGTCTTGCCTGGTGTGATAGACCCCAGCCTCTATGGATCTTGTGCTCAGAGCTTGTTCTTGTGCTGCCATGATTAGTGCCTCTGTGCTGTCTTTCAGTCCAGCTTTGTCCAGCCACTGGTAGGATTTCTGGATATCAGCCACCTCCTCTATCTGCTGGTGGTACATACCGTGCAGGGGCCTGTCCTTCCATGATGGTTCCTCGTCTCCCTCCTCTTTCTTGGGTTTCTGCTGCCTGAGGTATTCACTGAGCACTCGGTCAGTTGGGGCCATCTTCCCAATGTATTCTTGGATGTTCGTTGTCTCATCCTGGACTGTGGTGCTGACACTCACCAGTCCCCGGCCCCCTTCCTTCCGCTTAGCGTACAGCCTCAGGGTGCTGGACTTGGGGTGAAACCCTCCATGCATGGTAAGGAGCTTTCTTGTCTTTATGTCAGTGGCTTCTATATATATATATATATATATATATATATATATATATATATATATATATATATATATATATATATATCAATCATAATAATCTGACAATACTATAATATTGGCCATATTATATTTACATTACCACAGTGAGATGACTTTAGTCTCATGAACAACATTAACTAATTGTTATTTACTAGCTAATCTTAAATGACTGTTCAGCACAGGAATGAAGCCCAACAATCATGTTTACAGTCCCGTGGTTTCAGCCTCAGATACTCAACTAATCAAAGTGATGTCATGACAAAAATGAATGACCAACAAAAATTTTTCTCCTTTTTTCTGTCACACAAAGCTGTATGTAACGTGTCTCGCGGTTAGTATTATGGTTGCTAGGCAACCTGAACAGCGCGACGAAGCGTATACCGTCCCATTTCACAAGCCTCTCACTTCCGCACTTCTCGTACTTATAGTACGCACCGTAGTGCGCGTACTTCAAGCGTGCAGTCTCTTAATTGGGACACAGCCATTATGTTCATCATTCATATCAGCTGTTTCCCCCTGTGTTTCCACTTCCCCTGATCACTTCCTGCCTGTATTTAGTCTGTGAGTTTTCACAGACTTGTCCGTTCGTCCTGTTATGTCATGCTGTGTTTCCAGGTCCATGAATTCACGCCAAGGATTTGTGTTTCAGGTTTTCCACGTCAGATCTCCACATTTATCTTCATGTTCTAGGTTTGTTATGTTTAGCTCACCCAGTTTAGGTTGTCGCTCAGTTTCACCGTTTGCCTGTTTTTTTTTTTGTACGGTTTTACCAGCCTTCAATAAACTGCTCGCCCTTTGTTAAAATCAAGTCTAGTTTTGGTGTGTCTTCACTTCACACCTTCTTACTCTGTCAGGGCTCTGTGTGCGGGCAGGCGGAGGTGAGGATCCAAACGCAGGACTCTGAGACTGAGTTGAAACTGAAAACCTTAGCTTTATTGCTGGTGATAAACAAAAACATGAACTGAACACTGACAACTGAAACACACAGGCATAATTCTGAGGGTACGACGCGACACCGAGCACGGGAAAATACAGGGCTTATATACACAGTAATGAGGGAATGGGCAACAGGAGGGAGACACAGCTGGGAGAGATCAGGGCTGACGAGACAGGCGGAGCAAAGCTGCACACACTAACATAAGACAAAGACTTTCACAATAAAACAGGAAACATGAATCACTACTCAAAGACACGGACTCGACACAGAGAGGCAGACAGAAAATAATACATGAAACTCAAACAATACATGAGACAACAAATCCTGACCACGAAGAAACAGAAAGATTCTGGGATTCTAATAATAATCGACAAAGCACAAGAGGAACAAAACGATCATTCAAAAAATAAACCAAAACATAATAATCTCACAATGCTGGGTCGAACCGACCCCGGACCGTGACACACGCAGTCAGCTTCCCCACTATGACAAAATCACTTTTTGTGATTCTGTCACCTGATTATTAAGCCTTAAGTGCTTAATACTGTAAGGTAAAGACCCTAGAATAACACAGAGAAACCCCAACAATCCGATGCCCTCCTATGAACAAGCACTTTGGCGACAGTGGGAAAGAAAAACGTACTTTTAATAGGAAGAAACCTCCAGCAGAATCAGGCTCATGGAGGGCCGGGTTCAGATGTTAGGTTATAGGTGCTTAGGCATGAAAAAACGCGCTCAGTGAATGGGTGAGTGAGGGTGGTAGTAATCCGGTCTTTAAGTGATGACGTGACGAATCCTAATTCCGCAGTATATGAATGACTAACCTCACATTGTGGATGGATTATCTCAGTTGTTCTCCTGGCTGTAGGGATGGGTACTGGTGTCCGGTGCCATGATGGCACCGGTTCTGACATAAACGGTAGTAACCAGACCGAAAAGCAGCGCACATTTCGGTGCTTTTTTTTCCTGAGCTGTGATACACTTCTAGCCAATCATTTTATGTTTCCGAGGATAGTAGGCGGGTCCAGGTACGTAAGTTCTTTTATGCAGAGCTACAGATTAAAAATGTCCAAGGCGAAGCGGTCAAAAGTCTGGCTGTACTTCACAGCAAAATATGCAAACTCAGCAGCAACAAGTGCTTTAAGCTGATACTGTGATACTGTCAAAGGAGGTAACACCTCGAATCTGATGAAACACCTGGCGACGCATAGCGTTTTTTTTAAAAGCCCAGAAATGGACCGTATTTGATAGCTTGCTGCGAGCCCTCACACCGAGCACATCTACTGCGGGTGGGTTGCCTGTTATGCAACATCCCCCAAAAACACGAAGAGGAGCGTCCTGGCCCGTAGCCCTGCCAGTGTAGCAGAAATGATGAGGATGATGATGCAGCAGCAGCCGTTCTTCTCTGCGTGAGTAGCTTCATGTTGTTCGTGTGTAATTTACGTTGAGTAGGCTAACCACGTTATTACATTAATGCATGTAAGGTGAACTAGCAAACACCATCATAGCTACATGCGGCTGTCCTCTTGTTTGATGGCAGATGCTCCCTTCACCCTGGCCAAAAAGGCTAAAATGACCAAAGAAAAAGTGGGAAACAGTTAAACATGAGAGGTTTTTGGACAAAGTTTGTGTTTTTTCCATTGTTTAAGCACTGCTTCCAGCCAAGAGTGATACCATATATGCCCCATAGCTGCAGAAAAGGCTAACATTGTTATCTTTTTACAAAAAACAGCTGAACATAAGTGGTTTTTGGACCAATTTTGTGTTCTCCATTCTTTAAGCACCGGTTTGAGCACCGTTTGAGCACCGTCACCGTCTCAAAAGTACCGATTCGGCACCGGTATCGGATAAAACCTAAACGATACCCATCCCTACCTGGCTGAAGTTTGGTCCTTTTACAGCATCCTGCCATGCGATTACATTTGTTCCTGACCACCGAGAACACTCACGTTAACTTTTATCGAGTGGAAAAAAAGTTAGCTTGTTTATATTATGCTAACATAGCTGTGTCGCTAGCGGTCACGTAGCACATCATTATATACCAGCTAGCCCAACTTCAGTAGCCCTACAAACGTCACTGCTGTTTAGTTTTCTGTCTTCATTTATGCTGGAAGTGATAACAGAGCTGTACGTTTTAATTTGTTTCCAAAACCCCGCAGTCAGGACATGCTATATTGCATTTAGATAGAAGCTAGCGAGCTAACTCCCTGCTAACTTCTAACTCCGTTAAATGTCATAAATTCCGTTTTCATGGATGCCTGGATGTTAAACTCAATTGTTACACCTGGTAGAGCAGAACGCTGATCATTTTATTAAAGATGAAAGACTTTAGACAGTTTTTCAACTCTCAGTAATGCCATAGTGATCGTTTGATATATGGACCTGCAGCGGAGTTTAGGTCCAGACACGGCTAGTGACGTCAGACTGAACAACCGGATAAGAAACACTTTGAGTGCTTATATTGGGTGAAAAAACGTCACAGTTCATTTACCATCATTGTAAAGTTGCTCCTGTGCGACAGAGAAACAGAAATAATTTTGTCACGTGTCTCCGACCTCTTTGCAGAATATTTGCTTCACCGCGTTCCCTCGGTCACATGCATCGAGCACATACGTCTGCTGTGTCTTGGCAGGAGTCACAGACATTTGCATCAACTAATTACGACACTTTAGCACAGCATTAGAAATCAAATGTGGTGCCTCAGGCTGAGATTTTAGGCTCCAGATCTTTGTTTAGCTTCTAATAGGAACCCTCTGATGAGGAGGATAAACGCAGATTATAAAACTCTGATGTAGAACCAGCTCCATCGTCACCATCCCACCCACAGTTTCCTTGATTGCCTCTCCAACCGGGGCCAGGTGTCACCAGGCAGCTCTCCGGCTGCATTTAAACCCTGGCTCACTATTACTTGGCAGATTGTTGCATCAGTTGTGCTGATTATAGAGCAGCATCAGAGCAAATTTGTTGCTTCAGGATGGAAATGAAACCAGTTTGCAGTTGAAAGGCATTGAGCTGGCAACACCATGACACCTGTCAGCGTTAATATAGAAATCAGCTCTAAAGTCTCACATTCGTAGCCATCTACATACACAGAAATTCTCATAAATTGTTTACATTCGGGATTACAGCAAGACGGCAATTTAACTGCAAAATGACCAGAAAGCAGCCAGCTCAGTCGAGACCCTTATTGCAAAGAGACACGTCACAGATGAGGAGCTCGTTAGTGCAGACTGAGGGTTCAGCTATAGCTGCTCCGCTATACGAAATGGTGAATGGCCTGTATTTGTATAGCGCTTTACTAGTCCACATGGCAGCTACATTGTAGCCACAACCACCCTGGGGCGCACTGACAGAGGCGAGGGTGCCGGACACTGGCGCCACCGGGCCCTCTGACCACCACCAGCAGGCAACGGGTGAAGTGTCTTGCCCAAGGACACAACGACCGAGACTGTCCAAGCCGGGGCTCGAACCGGCAACCTTCCGATTACAAGGCGAACTCCCAACTCTTGAGCCACGATCGCCTACATGTGTACGTTTTGAAGCTGCTGAGAACAATTTCACACACAGCTACAAATCCACCTTAAACTACGCTGACGGTGGCTAAGAATAAACTTTCTTTCTCTGTGGTTTTGCTTTGTGTTTTCACTTTCTAGTAAGCGTCTCGTTGTGTAGTAAATGAGTAAATTATAGATGGATTAAAGCGGCTGTTTCACTGGATATAAGCTGGGTAGGTAACAACTCTCTAAATAAATACTACGACTGAATAATAATGTGCTAATGAGTTGTTCTCCGTCTTTCTGTGCTCTCCCCAACCGCTGATCAAACCCCTCGAGGCGTGCGAATGGATGAATGTGGCTGATGTCACAGTTCCTGTAATCACTGAGCACCAAGCCTCCCCGACCCGCCGGGTCTTTCTCTGCAGTGCAGCATGTGAACAGAGTCCTGCTGTGCTTAATGTGCACTGTGACCCAAAATAACAAAGCGGAGACAGACAGGAGGCCGGTGGGAGTTTTCTGTGGTAGGTGGAGATACAGCAGGGAGGAGTTGGTGCTGGTGACAAACACTAATTAAATTCTGTTTCTGTGCTAAAATGTGCCAAACACAGATTCCAGAGGGGTGAGCAGAGTCTTTTAAGTGTGCGAGTGCTGCACGTGTATTACTGCACGACGTGATTCCTAATCACGGAGCAGGTCCTGCACGGCTGCTCATGAAGAAGAGCTTTCTGACAGCGCTGCAGGGATCGCTCCAGTAACCGTGTTCTCTAATTACAACTAAAGCACTCTGACACTTTCTTTGTTTGTGTGAGCAAAGTTTTTACATCACGACCTCCTCACCCCCCTCACCGTGACTGTGGAGCACGTCCTCTCAAAGATATTCAAAGCTTTGTGGCAGTTTTCCCAACCACCCATGTGCCCTTCAGAACCATGGGATATCTGGCGCGTTGTTGCGGGCTGCTCAGTCGGTCACATTTGGTCTGGGCGTTCGACCCACCAATCTTTGTTTATTCTGCTCATAATTTGTGGACAACAGCCAAAGGCTGGACGGTCACCGCCACTGTTTGCAGATGCACTGCGGCGGTTCGTAGCCGAGTGTGAAGCAGCTGGGATGAAGTGCGGAGCTTCCTGTATCTGTGTTCAGGAATCAGGGGTAGGACCAATGACTGTAGAAAACATGGACGATGCCACCCCGCCTCCTCCTATTGTGCAAAAATGAAGCCAAAATATCCCGCTTGTGGAGGCTGCCATCTTGCATTTTTGGAGCCAGAGTCTGCGCAGTAGTGACCTGAGGTGGAGCGACTGTGTAACGCTCCCGCCCACACACCCGCTGGACGTGACCGCAAACACGCCCCCCTACACTTTTTACGTAGCCCGGCGACTCCAGTTTTTTGCTGGTTTATGGCGACTGACGACTCGTTTAATTAAGGTAAATACAACCATGTCACTGCTATAAAAAAGACACACAGCTTATCATCTTATAGTTCTAAAATCGCTCTGTTGTTAATTCGTTTGCTAGATTAGCCGCTAGCATACGCACTGTGTTGGAGGCTTGTTGCTAGCTAGTTAGCGATGCTACACACCTGCTACTCTAATAGTCTGTGTTATTGAAGCATTCGGCACTTCTTAGGGTTTGTTATCCATGTTTAGACAGCGATGAGCTGCACACTCCACAGAGGCCCAGAGTTACTGTTAATATCAAAAATATAACACTGTCCTTTGAGATTTTAACATAAGACTGTGAGTGTAATGGATCTAAAACTGTTTAAATCTTCAGAGCCCTCTACAGCCTCTTAACATGGAGACTTTAAAAACATCAGCATGTGGTTTCAGTAGTGTAGTCTAATTTGTTCTTTTCATTTAATAATAGAGTCCATATTATATGAACAGCTACATTCACCCTGGAGAGAAACTAGTGAGGGAGACCATCAGGACCAAGCTGGGTTTCTGGGTCCAGAGGTTTGGAGAAACTTCTTCCCTTTCTTTCATCACAGCTGTCCTGTGACAGAAGTTCTGTTGACCCACTGAGAGAGGCTTCATTTAAGAAACACCAGGAAGACTGAAGCTCATCGCATTGATCAAGCAGGACTCATGATCTTCACCAGCAGCTCCCTCACAGGGAAATCTTCAGCACTCCTCCGTAGGCCTGCCCCAGAAGATGGATAATAATAATAATAATAAACTTTATTTATAAAGCACACTTAAAAACCAAGGGTATGCCAAGGTGCTTAACAAGTAAAATAGAGTATAGGAGGAGGATAATAGAAATAAGACCAAAGCAAGTACTAAATATGCAAACAGATAACTGTCACTAATACATAGGAAAGCAACAGGTACAGAGCAAACAAGAATTTAAATGAGCATAAAAGTGCATGATATAAAATCATAAAAGAAATATTAACTAGAGGGAAAGGCAAGATTGAATAAGTGGGTTTTTAATCGTGATTTGAACAGTGCAATGGAGTCAGATGCGCGGAGGTCGAGAGGAAGGGTGTTCCACAGTACCGGGGCAGCCAGAGCAAACGCACGGTCACCCCGGGACTTCAGTCGAGATCTGGGTTGGGTCAGAAGTAGTTGAGTGGCAGATCTGAGTGTTCTAGCAGGAGTATGTGGTTTGAGAAGTTCACTAAGATAACTTGGCACTAATTTATTAATAGTTTTGAAAGTAAGGAGTAATATTTTAAATTGAATACGGTACTTTATGGGCAGCCAATGCAGGCTAGCTAGGACAGGGGTAATATGGCAAAATTTCCTGGTACCAGTCAAAAGGCGGGCTGCTGCATTTTGGACTGTTTGCAGTTTAAGAAGAAGAGAAGAGGGAAGACCATAGTACAAGGAGTTACAATAATCCAACCTGGAGGTCACAAAAGCGTGAATAAGCTTCTCCAGGTCCTCATGCGGAATATAATGCCTAGCCTTAGAGATAAGGCGCAGTTGGTGGAAGCTAGATCTCACTACAGCAGACACTTGCTTATCGAGTTTGAGCGAGCTATCCAGCAGTACACCCAAGTTACTGACATAGTCACAAGAAAAACTAGCAAAGGAACCCAGGGCAGCACAGAGTTGGGCACGAGGGATTTTACTGTTGAACACCACAATCTCAGTCTTCTTATCATTTAAAACGAGGGAATTACTCAGGAACCATTCTTTGACCTCCCGCATGCATTCTTGAAAGTAGTGCAGGGACACAGCAAGGTCGTCAGTAAGTTCAAAATAGATCTGTATGTCATCGGCATAACAGTGGAAGGCGATATTGTATTTTTCAAAGATTGTGCCTAGAGGGAGCAAATACAATGAGAAGAGAATAGGGCCTAAAACTGATCCTTGAGGCACACCACAACAGACCGGAGCGGAGGAAGAGGAGAAGGTGCCTAAGTGAACTGATAAGGATCTATCAGCGAGGTATGATTTAAACCAGTCGAGGGCAGTGCCTCTAATACCCACAGTGTGCTCAAGTCTTAGTAATAAAATGTTATGGTCTACCATATCAAAGGCCGAAGAGAGGTCCAGTAAAACTAGGACCATAGAGCGTCCAGTATCAGTGATTACAAGAATATCATTAAGAACTCTAACCAACGCTGTTTCAGTGCTATGCAATGGCTTAAAGGCAGATTGAAATTTCTCAGCAATATTGTTCGTGTCCAAGTACGCCTGGAGTTGGGAGAGAACTAGTCTCTCCAGGATCTTGGACAAGAACGAAAGCTTAGAGATCGGTCTATAGTTTGAAAGGTCATAACAGTCAGAATTTCTTTTTTTAAGAATCGGGTGGACTACAGCATGCTTAAAGGACAAAGGAACACAGCCTGAGAGCAAGGAAAAGTTCATAAGAAATAGGATACTAGGTCCGATTACATCAAAACAGTCCTTAGCTAAACGAGATGGAAGAATGTCAAGCACAGTATTGGTGTTATTCATTTGAGCAACTAGCCGCTTAAGAGTCAAAAGTGACACAGGCTCAAACTGGTGGAAAGTTGAAATGCACTCAGGAATGGGGAGAGGATATAAAGCAGGGGGAAGGGAGGACTTAAGAGATGAGACCTTTTTTAAAAAGTGAGTTTGAAATCGCTCACAAAGACCCTGAGAATGAGTTAAAGGCATGTCCGGGGAAGGGTTAACCACAGAGTTAAAAATTTTAAATAAGGTACGGGGGTTATGGTCATTGGCCAGGATGATTTTAGACAAGAAAGACGCTTTGGCCGTTTTAGCAGCACTTTGGAATTTTAAGCGGCTAGTCCGTAGCATGTCATGGGAAACCTGAAGTTTATCTTTTTTCCACCTTCTCTCAGCGCGCCGACACACGCGACGTAAGGCGCGCGTAGTGTCATTAAGCCAACACTGAGAGTAGGTTCTAGGGCGCTTCATCTTAATGGGGGCAACAGTATCAAGGATTGAAGAAATCAGCGATAGGAAGGAATTAGCATAGTCATCAACCGAGTGAAAAGAACAACAGTCGAGAGTGACAGATGCAGAATCCAAGAAAGACATAGAGAAGTTTGACATCGCTTCAGCATTAATTACACGTAGCGGGCGAAGGGGAGCCGCAGCATGTAGTTCATTAGTGCATAAGCCAGTATCAAATATAACTGGGAAATGATCCGAGATCCCAGCGTCACTTATATCCTTGATACAAATGTCCAGACCATATGAGAAAACCAAGTCCAAAGTATGTCCTTTAACATGCGTTGGGTCATTAACCCACTGAGCCAGGTTAAAAGAGTCCGTTAAGGCAAGGAAGTCTTTAGCAAATGAGTCATCCTTACAGCAAGTGTGTATGTTAAAATCACCGACAATGAGAACACAACCATACTTAAAAAGAACGGAGCCTAGGAGATCAGCAAAGTCCGTGATAAAATATTTGCTATATTTAGGCGGTCGATAAACCACCACGCAGAGTGTGGTCGTGGATGCAGTCATCTCCAATAATTGGACTTCAAAGCTAGAGTAGGTAGGTGAGGGTAGCTGCCGAACTGCATACGAATTCTTAAAAACCGAGGCTACGCCGCCACCCCTACCAGTAAGCCTTGGTGAGCTAAAAGCAACACAGTCCGACGGAAGAAGTTCAGTAAAAGGGATGAACTCACCAGGACGAATCCAGGTTTCAGTCAGGAATAAGGCATCAATCCCATTAGTGGAGATGAAGTCATTTAAAAGAAAGGTCTTATTGACCAGCGACCTGACATTAAGCAATGCCATCCGTATCCTAGGGGCTAAGTCGCCACGGGTGGTGCGTCGTAGGACACTTAGGTTGCTTCGGCAAACGCCGCGTCGGAGCGATGTTATCCAAACCCGAGCAGGAGAACATGCCACAGGAATCGCAGGGTAGACTTCGTGGTCGGCCAAGCAGATCCAACGGTGGGTGAGCAACTTAGCATCAGAGCGCTCCTGGGAAGGAGGGAAAGAAGGCCCGTTACCCTCCCCCAGGGCATTTTATCCTTGCAGATGGAGGGTACCCATGTCTCCAACATCCACTCCCCCTCATCACCCCCTACAAGAGGCCAGTCCACGGTGTGGGAGCCCAGCGCTTCAACGCACATCATCCCAGGGCTCGCTCTGTCATAGAGTGTGCTTTTGGAATGATGACGATGAGGTTCCGTGTCATCTTCCTGCAAGCACTGGAGGTGCACCACACGTTCGTGCCACATGTACGTCACTCTAATACAATCATCATTGTTGTTTGTTGAATCATAATGGCAACTGTAGTGTATAATCTGGCATGTACACTGTACTTACAAGACAAAACATCTGCTGCAGGTCATAACAGCATGTGCCGTTCTGCATAACATCTGCATCGGTGCTGGTGACATTGTGGCCCCAGATGAGGAGCCCGAGGATGATGCCCAAGATGAGGTGGAGACTGGTTTGGAGGCAGTCAGTGGTGCACACTGGTGGGAACAGCTATCTGCTGAGGTGTCTGCCCTGGAGGAGCTACCCCCAGATCACGATTATTGTCATCAGTTACAGTGGGGCAAAAAAGTATTTAGTCAGCCACCGATTGTGCAAGTTCCCCCACCTAAAATGATGACAGAGGTCAGTAATTTGCACCAGAGGTACACTTCAACTGTGAGAGACAGAATGTGAAAAAAAATCCATGAATCCACATGGTAGGATTTGTAAAGAATTTATTGGTAAATCAGGGTGGAAAATAAGTATTTGGTCAATAACAAAAATACAACTCAATACTTTGTAACATAACCTTTGTTGGCAATAACAGAGGTCAAACGTTTAATATATGGCTTTACCAGGTTTGCACACACAGTAGCTGGTATTTTGGCCCATTCCTCCATGCAGATCTTCTCGAGAGCAGTGATGTTTTGGGGCTGTCGCCGAGCAACACGGACTTTCAACTCCCGCCACAGATTTTCTATGGGGTTGAGGTCTGGAGACTGGCTACGCCACTCCAGGACTTTCAAATGCTTCTTACGGAGCCACTCCTTTGTTGCCCGGGCGGTGTGTTTTGGATCATTGTCATGTTGGAAGACCCAGCCTCGTTTCATCTTCAAAGTTCTCACTGATGGAAGGAGGTTTTGGCTCAAAATCTCACGATACATGGCCCCATTCATTCTGTCCTTAACACGGATCAGTCGTCCTGTCCCCTTGGCAGAAAAACGGCCCCATAGCATGATGTTTCCACCCCCATGCTTCACAGTAGGTATGGTGTTCTTGGGATGCAACTCAGTATTCTTCTTCCTCCAAACACGACGAGTTGAGTTTATACCAAAAAGTTCTACTTTGGTTTCATCTGACCACATGACATTCTCCCAATCCTCTGCTGTATCATCCATGTGCTCTCTGGCAAACTTCAGACGGGCCTGGACATGCACTGGCTTCAGCAGCGGAACACGTCTGGCACTGCGGGATTTGATTCCCTGCCGTTGTAGTGTGTTACTGATGGTGACCTTTGTTACTTTGGTCCCAGCTCTCTGCAGGTCATTCACCAGGTCCCCCCGTGTGGTTCTGGGATCTTTGCTCACCGTTCTCATGATCATTTTGACCCCACGGGATGAGATCTTGCGTGGAGCCCCAGATCGTGGGAGATTATCAGTGGTCTTGTATGTCTTCCATTTTCTGATGATTGCTCCCACAGTTGATTTTTTCACACCAAGCTGCTTGCCTATTGTAGATTCACTCTTCCCAGTCTGGTGCAGGTCTACAATACTTTTCCTGGTGTCCTTCGAAAGCTCTTTGGTCTTGGCCATGGCGGAGTTTGGAGTCTGACTGTTTGAGGCTGTGGACAGGTGTCTTTTATACAGATGATGAGTTCAAACAGGTGCCATTCATACAGGTAACGAGTGGGGGACAGAAAAGCTTCTTACAGAAGACGTTACAGGTCTGTGAGAGCCAGAGATTTTCCTTGTTTGAGGTGACCAAATACTTATTTTCCACCCTAATTTACCAATAAATTCTTTACAAATCCTACCATGTGGATTCATGGATTTTTTTTCACATTCTGTCTCTCACAGTTGAAGTGTACCTCTGGTGCAAATTACTGACCTCTGTCATCATTTTAAGTGGGGGAACTTGCACAATCGGTGGCTGACTAAATACTTTTTTGCCCCACTGTAGGTATCCCTTAGTGGTGCATCTTGTTTTAACATGCTTGTTGGCACCGTGTCTTTTTTGCTCCGTTATGCATACATTCTAGTGACATGGCAGCTGTCAGTTTCACCTGCCATGCAGACCCAAGTGGAAGATGATGCGGTGGACAGTGGGAATGAGTGTGCCTGAGCAACATCTGGGGATGCCCACTCAGTACCTGGCAATGCAAACCAGGGGTCTCACCTGTGGCACCTCCTTCATCTCTCTGGTCCTGGTCCAGTCGATCCAGCAGCACTGCCCAAGACTCCCTGCTCAGCCAAATGTCAGGCCTGGTTAACAATGCCTGTGCATACTGGGACACTCAGGTTAATCCTGGACCACAATGGGCAGTTCATTACCAACAATCCTGTTGTGTTTTACGTTGCACTGTTGTTATTTTCACAGTTTGGCAAGTGCAATAGGTCAGGCCCCCCGGAATTGTTTTATGGAGTTCGTTACAAACATGCAAATACAGTTTGGATGTTCTGAATGTTTTATTTATATAACTGAAATCATCTTGTTTGTACAAAACAAAGGTTGGGATGCCAGCATAAACAAAGTGCAACTATGTACATTAGCTGTCTGTGAACACGACTCAATCCTTTTTCTGCTCCACTGGCTTCTCAAGGACACCTAGCAGCCTGTCCATCCTCTCGGCTCTCCGTGCCTCCGTTTGACGTTGCTGTCCCCGTCCCTCTTCCTTTTCGCCACTCGTGCCTCCAGTGGCTCCTCATCCTCCTGCTGGTGAGGAAGAGGAAGTGGGTTGCCCACTACTACAATGGGCCCTGGTGTGTCCTCCTGGATGGAGGAAATTAGGACAGGAGGCCTGGTAGAGGGCCACTGTCCTAGCACCTCATCCATGGCACCAAACCAGGGCCATGTTGCGGCAGTGGGCTTCCCACTTGCACCCTCGCCTGTTGCTGGATACTTGCACTCCTGAGGGCAGAGTACACCACAAGTGGCAGTTGGCAAAAACAGCAACAGTGCAGGTTTACATAGATGACTTGGCAGTATTCCATGTGGAGATACATCTGTCACACTTCAGGTCTTGATGCTCAATTCCGATTTTTTTTGTCTGCTCGTTCACACTACAAATAAAATGTGACAGCAAACACGCTCTAGTGTGAACGCTCAAAGCGGCCGCATGCGCAGAAGAAGACGTCACACACAACAGATTCAGTACCACATACGGACGTGACACAGGTTGGAATTTTAAAATATCGGATTTGCGCCGTTCACACTGTCATACCATGATCGGATATGGGTCGCATAGGGTCAAAGAAGTCAGATTGGATGCGCTTTACCACCTTTTCATCAGTGAGTGCTTTGCTCATTGCCCATATTTCACGGGTTGCAGGTCCCTTTGGGTGGCTGGAATTCAGAGCAACTCAAGCTGGACGGATGAAGAAAGGAAGAAAAAAAACCCTTACTTTTTCTGTATTATTTCACCTTAAACCCAGCCTAGTTTAGGTCCTAATCCTAATTAGACGTTATTTGGACAAACAATTAATCACATGCAAAAATTGGTACTCTTAAAAACACATTTTAAAAACCTTTCCCTAATTTTAACCTTAATTGGACACTATTAAAAATGAATCACAAACAAAAAGTCAGGACACCGGTAAAGTCAAAAACAGTTTCAAATCCATTTTCTAATTCAAACCCTAATTGCACAATATTAAAACATTTGCTTTAAACCCCCGACTGTTTCAATGTAAAAATTTAAATACAAATGCAGGTTAAAATATAAATAATTAAAACACATTAGCTTAAAAACATTTTTTCACTTAAAACCACAAAAGAACAATTTACACAATAGGATAACTATAACTAATACTTGTGTGGAGTAATGTTAAAAACCTAAGAGGAATTGGCAGAAACTGAGGCGATAAAAGGGTCACAGTGAGAGTCGGAGTTGCCAACTTAGCAACTTTGTCGCTATATTTAGCGAGACCCTTAGCGAATTTCTTTCCTAAAAAGCGACTAACGACAAACCTGGGGACTTTTTCTGGTGTTATTGGAGACTTATGTCTTATTGGATGTTTATATGATTAAGCTCATGAGTTTTTCTAGTTCTTTGTTATTAGATTCCCCTTGTGTCTTCCAACCCCTGTTAAGTCTCCCTTGCCCTTCATGTGTTTCATGTCCTTTATGCTGTCAAGTTCATGTAGGCATGTCTGCGTTTCATTATGTTTCCTATTTTATTTTCTAAGAGGTTCTGTGTTTTGTTTTACTCTGTCCCTGTGGCGTTGTTATGTCCACGTTGTGTCTACTGTGGCTTTCTGTCCCATGTTTCAGGTCCCTATGTTCTGTCTTCTCAGTTGCTGTTAAGTTTGCATGTCTAGAGTTCAGTCAGTGTGTTTCCTGTTTTACTTTGAAGGTCCATGTCTCATGTGAGTGATTCTAGTTTTGCTTCCCTTGTCTCGTCCAGCCTGATTACTCCCAGCTGTGCTCTCTGTGTATTTAAGCCCTGTGTTTCTCTTTGTCAGGGTCGTAGTCTCCCTCATGGCTGTGTTTCCTTGCGTGTCAGTTTATCCATGTCCCAGTTTAGTTTAGTTTTCCATGCCATTCTGCAATAAAGCAGCTTTTTGAGTTTAATTTTCTTGTCGTGAGTTTTGCGTTTGGGTCCTTCTCCTGCCTGTACACAGCCGAAACATGACAATTTTTCTTTGTCTAAAATACATCAGTGCACTGAAATGCATCATTCAATTGTTAAATTACTATATATGTGCTACAGTGAGATTTATATTTGAAGGGAAGCACAATGCTATGATTTTACTGTAAAGCAAATTTACCTTCCCTATGGGTATAAATAAAGTTACCTTACCTTATTACAATCATTGCAAACTTAGAAATCGGCTGTCCTTGCAGAGCCTTAACTCCATCTTATACATCCAATTTCGACTGAAGCTGTCTGATGCGGCTTGCTATGTACATTTTGATTGTTAATGGTTAAAAATGTTCTTATTTTGAGGCCGGGATCTGCCTGGTAAGCCTTGACAAATATACTCAAAACAGGTAAAGAGAAAAGATCTGTTCTCTTAGGTATAAAGTTATGTAGGTGATGCCTAATTTGAAGAAACCTAAAAAAATCTGTTTTGCTTAACTGGTATTGATCTTTTACTGATTGGAAGTCCCTAAGAATTCCCTTATCGTAAAACATACAATATGCCATTAAGCCTTGTCCTGCCCATTTTTTATATCTTACAGCTAACTTATTGGGTAAAAAATCAAAATCAAAAGCGCACCATCTTAAAATCCTAACCTCTTCATTCCAATCATTCTTATTACGAAATTGTAACCAAAGTTTTAAAGGCAGGTTAATCCATTGGTTTCCTTGATTAATTTGTTTTTTAATGAGTGTCACATCCCCTAAGCTTGCCTGAATTGGAAAATCTCTTAAGGCCACTGTTTCTATTTCTATTTCTTTCCATCTCGCTTGGTAGTCTACATTACACCAACACACTAATATCCTCAATTGAGCTGAAATATAATAATCTTTCAAACATGGGAACCCCAACCCCCCTTTGTCTTTAGCCAACTGAATAGTTTGGTACTTAATCCGTGGTTTTTTCCCCTGCCATATGAACCGCTCTGGAATATTTATATAACATTTTGAGTTATTTTCCAGTGTTAGAAAATCAGCACTGCTCAGTGTTAGTCTTTGTTAATCTTCAAAACTGACTAGGTTACTTTTAAACATATAACACTGTCAAAAGTGTTAATTTAACACTCAACAGTGTTGTATTTAACACTCAGAGGCTCAGAGACTCAGGCACAGACCACAAGTTCCTTCAAATCAAAAGTGAATTTATTTACAGTGTTCTCCACAGTGAAATATATATACACACACACAACGGTGTCTGGGGAAAAGGGGCCGGGGTTCCAGGGTCCGGAAGTGAAAGGGGCAGGAGTCCATGGAGGGGAGATTTCCATACAGCCCTCACAAACACACACAGCTCCTCTTCTTTCCTCTATCACTCTTGCTCACGCTCAGTCACCGTGCACAGGGAAACGGGTCCATGGGAAATCTATACACAGACAGAGAAACAGTTAGTCTCCTGGTTCAGACGTACTCACGAACAAACTTTGCAGAGTGCAGGACGACTGACGCTGATGGCTCAACGATCCAGCGACGAGTAGAGCAGACTCGCCATCTTAAGTAGGACTCCAATTCTCGTAATCAGCGGCAGGTGTGCTGATCATCTCCAGGTGCGTGGGCCAGGAGCGGGAGCCCATACTGAGCTCCGCCCCGGCAGGAGAAAGAGAGAGTGGGAGAGGACGAGAGAGAAAGAGAGAGCAGATGAGAGAGGAGAATAAACAAAACAAAGCGCCTGACTGCTGTCAGCTGGCGAGGTGCGGGGACCATGACAATTAAATCATTTGTTTCCACAGTAAAAAAGAAAAACTGTTAACAAATGCACTTCTAAAATACATACCTTATTTAATTTCCATTATTATTACACCTTTTTTCACCTTTTTCACATGTTTTTGTGCCACAGCCTGAAGAAGACTCTTTAAGAGCCAAAATGTCATGCGGCACAAATTTAATTGACTTCAATTTAATTGGATTGCATTTATTTTGTTTTATACATAAATATTTAAAAACATTTAATTTCTTTGATTTATAATAAATAGGTAATTAAGGTGACACTAAAAAACAACATATTTAATGAATAAATAAGTAAAAACGGACAACCCTGGATGGGTTACTTTGGAGACCAGGATGGATGGAGGTGTGATATGGGAGCCGCCTAGGGCGCACCGACAGCAGCGGGTCACCTGGGGGATGCACCGTGCACGTCCTCCTTCCTTTGACAGAGCGGGGAGGAGTTAGTTTTCATTCCCTGCAGGTTAGCTGTGAGAACAAAAGCTCACCTGTTGTCACATTTAGGAGCACGCTCTGTGAGTAACTTCTAACCTGCAGTGTGGTGATGGACTTGTGTTGCTGCATCAGGTGAGGCACGACTCCTTTCAATGATCCCTGCCACCCGCAAGAGGTTCTGGGTTCAACATGGCTGAAACTCACACAGCTCTTAGTGCCTGGTCTTGTGTGTTTGAGGCAAGGTGACACTGCAGCCTGATGCAGCGTACATGCAGGGGAAGAGGACAGAATCAGCCTTCTTCATGGTTCCTGTTGGAACCCAGGTTACCTCAGCACGTTGGGCAAAAAGTGAGCCTCGGACGGCATCGAGAGCACAAATGTGTTCATGACAAGTGTTTATTAAAAGGTTACTCAGGTGTCCAGACTGGCACTGGAGGACTGGGAGGAGGGCATAGTCCAAGCAGACAGGACACTGGAACTGGCTCACTATCTCCATGTTGGGATCTGTGGTGCCTGAAAGGATGGTTATGGGCTGAGAGGGAGGGTGCTCAGATGTCCCTGTGGGCGGTGGCAGTTAGGCGACTCCTGACCATCGATCTGGATCGATCCCGGGGATGGAAAGTGGCTGGCGCTCCCAGATCTGCAGGGTGGCAAAGAATCGCTGGTGTCCATCATTCCTCTCCTGCTTCTTCAGCACGAACAGGAAGTGGACATGTCTCTTGCCTATGTCTCCATGATGTCATTTCTCTCTATCCTACAACGTTGGTTACAATAACAGAAAAAACACACAAAAAACTAGTCCGAGCAGACCGGACACTGGAACTGGCTCGCTGTCTGCATGTTGGGATCAGCGGTGCCTGAAAGGGTGGGCGGGAGTTGAGAGATGTCAGATGTCCGTGTGGGCGGTGCGGATCGACCATTACTGACACGTCTGTTACCACGGACATCGCACGCTCATACGACGTTGAGACACTCTCACAAACAAAATCACGGTTTAGTAACGCAATCACCCAGCATGCTTACGGGAAAGTAATCCCTTACATTACTCGTTACTTGAAAAAAGTAATTGGATTACAATAGGCAGAAAACAACGAGAATCAAAATCACGAATAACAATAATCAAGGAATATAAAGTAACAGCTGGTCCCAGACCGAGTGTGGTGACTAACACAGAGTGTTCTGATGACATCGTCGATGTTTCCGCTTATTTTAAACGAGCCGTTTGCACGTTGAGCTTTTTCAGTCGTCAGCTGAAACGTGTGTGCTCTTTGTTCTGCTCTGTTCTTGTGTGTTTGCTCTGCTGCAGCGCTGTGCGATCATTCCTCCTCTGCAGTGTAGAGCACACCGATAAGAACACGCAGAGGCGCAGAAGATGGCAACAGGGGAATAAATATGGAGATATGCTGCTGCTGTTTTATTAAACATGAAAGCACAAAGAGAGAGAAATAACATTCATGCAGCAAAACTCTGACACTGTCTAACACCTTGATCAGGTCAACATTTTAATCCGTGTGAATTATCACAGACTAGCAGAGAAACTTGTGATTATCCCACAGAGAGTGCAGATAACAGACAGTAAACATGCTCAGACAGGTTAGCGCTGTGTGTGTGCAGGGCTGATGCTGTTCTGACTCAGAGTCACATGCACAGCTTCATAGTGTGTGTGCAGCTATCAACGATGCAAGCTGCCCTCAGCTTTTAAGCACTTAGTCACTAACGACGTTGGACGGTGTTGAGAATAAAAACTGAGTGATTTATGAGGCATTAGTTACTGGATCAGCACAATGTGTTTTTTATTTATTTGCTGTTTAAGAGATAAATATTTATTTGATTCCTTTTGACGTGTGAAATCATGTTTGTGTGAGCTACCTGAGTATATTCAGCGAATCCTGGCGTTTTAATTAGCTGTGATTCATTTAAGCGGAACCTCATAAATCAAACTGCAAAGCCGAGACCTGAAAAAGACATAATTACCATCAGGAAAGTGTCTCAGGCAGCCGTTTGCACTCTCAGTCAAACAGGAAAACCACACTGAAGGAAAATTAAGCTGCAGGCGGCACTGAGAGGCACCTGCTGCAGACACAGACTCACATTTTGTTCCCTTCATGGAAAATGCCACGAGGAGGAGAAAGAGGAAAGGAGGACTTCAGACAGGAGAAGCACCAAATGTAAATGTGACTGTGCAAAAATGTGCTTTTATTTGCATTGGAAATGTTTTATATGTTACTCAGTGAAAGACTGACAATGTCATGGTCTCCGTGCCTGCCCGGTCGGCCCCACAAGGCTACAATTGCTGTTGCTGTTTTCTCCCTCTCTGCCTGGGCGGAGCTCACTGTGGGCTCCCGCCCTTGGCCCACACACACACCTGACAACACTCACCCATCATCACCGGGAGCACTATTTGAGGCTGGAACACAGATCCTCTCGTCGCTGGATGATTGTACCCCTAACGTTAGTTTTCTCACAGCTCTTGTGCTTCATATCCGTGATTTGTGATTAGTTGGTGACCTGCCTTCTCGTCTGCTTCAGATTCCCCCCCGGACCTGCGACCTCCCTGCTGCGGGAAAGTGTGTGAGTGTGAGAGAAGAAGACGTGAGCGAGTTACCCTGCGATTTCCCCCCCCCCGGAGTTTTGGATCCCTTCACTGTACATATATTGCACTGCACTGTAAATAAACCACACCTTGGAGATACCTTACCGCTCTGCGCTTGAATCCCTGTACCAGATCGTGACAGAATCATCCAGCCACGGAAATGGATTCAGCAGACCCAGCGGTCTCGACTCCCACCCTCGCCACTTTGGCCGCGATGCTGGCACGCCACGAGCAGATGTTCATTCACCTTCGAGCAGAGCTCGCGAACCTCACACAGGCCGTGGCTCGGCTAACACCGCTACCGGCCGCTCCTCTGGTCGCCGCTCCTCCGTTGGAGGCGCCAGTTCCAGCTGTAAGTGTCGCGCCACCTGTTCACGTTGACAGATTCCTCCCTACTCCCAGGGCTTTCACGGGAGAGATTGATAAATGTGCTGGTTTTCTCACTCAGTGTGCCCTTCAGTTTCGCCAGCAACCGCAAACCTTTTCTACCGATGGTGCGAAAATCGCTTATATCGTCCAGTTACTCCAGGACCGTGCTCTAACCTGGGCTCAAGCTGCGCTTCAGGCGGAGCCGGACATCACCTTTTCTGACTTTCTTACTAAGTTTAAAGGTGTGTTTGACAGGAAAGCCACAACTGCCACCGCCGGCCAGCGCTTGCTTGCGCTTAAACAAGGTAAACGCAGCATGGCTGATTTTTCTATTGACTTTTCTACCTTGGCTGAACAGGCGAAATGGGGGGAAGAGGCCCTTAAAAGTGCATTGCTCACTAATATTAATGAGGAAATAAAGAATGAACTAATGCTCCGTGAACTGCCTTCCTCCCTGGATGCGCTTCTGGTTTTGTGTATGCGGGTGGACGATCAGGTGCGCGCACATCGGAGCGCACGCGCGCGTTCGGGGCATGCCCCGCTGGACTTTTGTGGGACCCCTACTGCAGCCCATGGGTCGTGTGACGCCGACACCGGGGATGGGGAAGAGCCCATGCAGCTTGGGCGCTCACGGCTGTCGCCCGCGGAGCGCCAGCGCCGTCTTGCCTCCGGTGAGTGCGTTTATTGCAGCCGTAAAGGCCGCTCTGTCTCCTCCTGCCCAACGCTGGCAAAAGGGCGCGCTCACCAGTGATCGTGAGGGTGCTGGTGGGCGATCTGTCGAGTGAAAGCCCTCTCCCCAGGCTTCTTTTGCCGGCTACTCTGCGTGTTCGGACTGTTTCTCATTCTCTCTCCGTTCTCATTGACTCTGGGGCTGAGCAGAACTTTATTGACACCTCACTCGCCGCCAAACTGAACATCGCCTTGGAGCCTCTGTCACGCCCCCTCCGCGTTCACGCACTGTCGGGCCAGCGCCTGCCTGACATCACTCATGTTTCTGAATTCCTTTCATTATCTCTCTCTGGCAATCACGCAGAAAGGATTTGTTTTTTTTCGTTTAAGGCTCCTCTCACTCCGCTGGTTCTGGGTCACCCCTGGCTTGTCCTCCACAACCCGCATATCGACTGGGAGAAGGGTGCCGTACTAGGTTGGAGTGTGGCCTGCCATATGAACTGCCTCCGGGCTGCGGCTTCCCCCGTTTCGCTCCCACCCACGGCCTCGCCGTCGGATGCCCCGGACCTCTCGATGGTTCCGCGGGTTTATCATGATCTGCGGGATGTTTTTTGTAAGGATCGGGCGCGGTCCCTTCCCCCGCACCGCCCGTACGATTGTGCCGTCGATCTTCTTCCTGGAGCTCCGCTGCCGTCTAGCCGCCTGTACAGCCTCTCCCGGCCTGAGAGGGATGCTATGGAGCGCTACATCTCGGAGTCGCTGGCGGCAGGGTTGATTCGCCCCTCCTCTTCCCCTGTCGCGGCTGGGTTTTTTTTCGTGGATAAGAAGGATGGTTCGCTGCGGCCGTGTATTGACTTTCGGGGCCTTAATCAGATCACTGTTAAGAACAAATACCCTTTGCCGTTGCTTTCCTCCGCCTTTGAACTGCTTCAGGGCATGACCGTCTTTACCAAGCTGGATCTGCGCAACGCTTACCACCTGGTGCGCATCAGGGAGGGGGATGAGTGGAAGACCGCGTTCAATACGCATCGGGGCCACTTTGAGTATCTTGTGATGCCGTTTGGGCTGACTAACGCCCCCGCAGTGTTTCAGGCGATGGTTAATGATGTCCTTCGTGATTTTGTTAACCGTTGTGTGTTTGTGTACTTGGATGACATCTTGATCTTTTCTAAGACACTCGAGGAGCACAAGGTCCATGTCCGGCAGGTCCTGCTACGCCTTCTGGAGAACCGGCTCTTTGTGAAGGGGGAGAAGTGCGATTTCCACGTGGCGTCAGTGAGTTTTCTGGGCCACATTATCGAGAAGGGGGACTTGCGGACTGATCCGGAGAAAGTGCGGGCTGTGGTGGAATGGCCTACTCCTCCTGATCGCCGCCAAGTGCAACGTTTTTTGGGATTCGCCAACTTTTACAGACGGTTCATTCGTGATTTCAGCAGAATCGCTCTCCCTCTCACTAAACTCACCTCTCCCAAGGTTCCCTTCCAGTGGGATTCTGCCGCTCAGCGAGCCTTCGCCCTGCTCAAGGACAGGTTCACCACCGCTCCCATACTCCGGCAACCGGACCTTACACGGCAGTTCGTTGTGGAAGTGGACGCGTCGGACTCCGGGGTTGGGGCAGTTCTGTCTCAACAGATGGACGGTAAGCTGCACCCGTGTGCCTTTTATTCTCGCCGTCTCTCCCCAGCAGAGTGTAACTATGACATCGGGGACCGGGAGCTTCTGGCCGTCAAGCTGGCCCTGGAGGAGTGGAGACATTGGTTGGAGGGAGCAGCACAACCATTCATCGTCTGGACGGATCACAAGAATCTGGAGTACCTGCGCTCGGCTAGACGTCTCAATTCCCGGCAAGCCAGGTGGGCACTGTTTTTCGCTCGTTTTGACTTCACTATCACCTACAGGCCAGGAACACGGAACGTGAAGCCAGACGCCCTGTCCAGGCAATTCTCCATCGCTGGGGAGGACTCGGACCCTGAGCCTGTCCTCCCGGCCGCCTGCGTAATTGGAGCCATCTCCTGGGAGATCGAGGGGCTCATCCAAGAGGCGCAGGAGACCGAACCGGATCCTGGCACTGGTCCACCCGGTCGCCTCTTCGTTCCTTCAGCCGTCCGCTCTCAGGTTCTCCAGTGGGCTCACACCGCCCGCTTTTCATGCCATCCTGGGGTCCTCCGCACCTGCTCGTTCCTCCGACGTTACTTCTGGTGGCCTGCTATGACTAGGGATGCCAAGGAGTATGTAGCCGCCTGTTCGACCTGCGCCCGGAATAAGCTTTCGAACCGCCCTCCACCGGGTCTTCTGCAGCCTCTCCCTACACCAGCTCGACCATGGTCCCATGTTTCTTTGGACTTTGTCACGGGCCTGCCGCCCTCCGCTGGTAACACCACCATACTTACCATTATCGATCGTTTCTCCAAAGCTGCACACTTCGTCGCCCTCCCGAAGCTCCCCTCGGCCTTGGAGACGGCCCGGCTCCTCACCTCCCATGTGTTCCGTCTTCACGGGATCCCCGAGGACATCGTCTCGGATAGGGGGCCGCAATTCACGTCCCGTGTTTGGAGGGAGTTCTGCTCCGCACTGGGGGCCAAGGTCAGTCTGTCTTCCGGTTTCCATCCACAGAGTAACGGGCAATCGGAGCGGGCCAACCAGGAGCTGGAAGCTGCCCTCCGCTGTGTCACTTCGCACAACCAATCGACCTGGAGTGAACAGCTTCCATGGATCGAATACGCCCACAACAGCCACACATCCTCCGCCACGGGCAAGTCTCCCTTCGAAGCGTCCCTGGGCTATCAACCACCTTTGCTCCCGGCCATCGAAGGTGAGCACTCCGTTCCTTCTGTACAGGCTCACCTCCGCGGGTGCCGTCGTGCCTGGCGGGCGACTCAGGCTGCCCTGCTCCGTACTAAGGAGCGGAACAAGACCCTCGCTGACCGTCACCGGACACCGGCCCCCGTGTACACCATCGGTCAACGAGTATGGCTGGCTACCCGTTTTGTGCCGCTACGGACTGAGTCGAAGAAGCTGTCTCCTCAGTTTATTGGCCCTTTTCCTGTTGAGGCCATTGTGAACCCTGTGTCTGTCCGCCTCAAGCTGCCGCGCAACATGCGCATTCACAATGTCTTTCATGTGTCTCAGGTCAAGCCGGTGCTCTCCAGCCCGTTGTGCCCTCCCTCCAGGGCCCCGCCGCCCCCCCGGCTCGTGGATGGTCAGCTGGTCTACAATATCACCCGCATCATGGACTCCCGGCGCCGGGGTCGGGGTTTTCAGTACCTGGTTGACTGGGAGGGCTACGGGATAGAGGAACGCTCCTGGGTGCCTCGAGCTGCTGTCCTGGATGGTGCCATGCTCCGGGACTTCCACCGCAGGCATCCAGGTAAGCCTGGTGGGTCACCGGGAGGCTCCCGTTGAGGGGGGGGTACTGTCATGGTCTCCGTGCCTGCCCGGTCGGCCCCACAAGGCTACAATTGCTGTTGCTGTTTTCTCCCTCTCTGCCTGGGCGGAGCTCACTGTGGGCTCCCGCCCTTGGCCCACACACACACCTGACAACACTCACCCATCATCACCGGGAGCACTATTTGAGGCTGGAACACAGATCCTCTCGTCGCTGGATGATTGTACCCCTAACGTTAGTTTTCTCACAGCTCTTGTGCTTCATATCCGTGATTTGTGATTAGTTGGTGACCTGCCTTCTCGTCTGCTTCAGATTCCCCCCCGGACCTGCGACCTCCCTGCTGCGGGAAAGTGTGTGAGTGTGAGAGAAGAAGACGTGAGCGAGTTACCCTGCGATTTCCCCCCCCCCGGAGTTTTGGATCCCTTCACTGTACATATATTGCACTGCACTGTAAATAAACCACACCTTGGAGATACCTTACCGCTCTGCGCTTGAATCCCTGTACCAGATCGTGACAGACAAAGCTGAAAAAACCTGAAACGTGAAGCCGAGTGTGTCGATGGAAAGAACATTAGTGCAGGCAGAAGAGGACACAAGTCCAAAAATGCCATAAAGGAGTAAAAGTTCTCTGATTATGCGCTTCATCAGCGGCGGCTGAGAGCTCGCACTGGGCTGGTTAAAACACAGCAAAACATGCATAGTAAAAAAACCCTGGATAACCGCGTGACACAAACATGAATAAACTGCAAAGAAGACAGGACCAAAACTCCTCCCCAGTGACTGACTGAAGTCACACAGAAACCATCACTGCACAGTGTGGACTCACAGATCTGCAGATCCTGCAGCCTGGCTGCAAGAACCTTGATGGTACAGAACGATAAAGCCACGTTGAGCAGCAGACGGGGCGTGCACGTGTGCCAGCACTGATCCCTCACCTTCGTGCTCCTATTTCAGCCCAACGATAAGTCCGGCTGCCTCTGGACCAGATCCATCTCTGTAAGAAGAACAGACGTTTGTTCCACAGAGACCCCGGCGATGACGTGCCCGGCGGCCTCTGTGTTCGACTTTGCTGCTGACTGAGTGTAATTACATTGCAGATACAGGCTGAGCTCGCTGTTAAAATTCAGCAGGTAAACTTAATTTCACCGACTGAATCGATGCCTTTTTTTATTTGTTGGTCTTTTATTTGCTCTGCTCAGCCAGGATAGATTTGACCTCTCTTTGAAGTTGCTTTCTTAAAAGTTTTAAAGCTAGTCAAAGTTTCTCCTAAAATTGGAAAAAAAATCAAGCCAATGGACTTTTTCATTTTGCAGTGAAAAAAGCTGCAGCTCAGCTCCCCGAGAAGACCATCCTCTATCGCCTCCTTTAGCTCCTCATTAGTCCTCCTCAGTGCAAATCTGTAAGAAGCATCAGGGCCGCGGCGCCGCTGATGCTTGAACCCAAACAGCTTCTTAGTCGTCAATTCAACCGATATTTTCTCTAAGTGGATAATTGAAGTCAGCAGCACAGAATGATTGTACTCTGTTTATCAGAGTCTGTCGCCCTCGCTGTCCGTGAGAGCTTTCCCGACACTTTCCACCGGCCGCTCTCTCTCAGCGGCATTAAACTTTTATCTCAGGCATTACTTTGAGCTCCCAGACTCAAACTGGGACTACTTCCCTGAGTTTTTTAGGTTAGCTTTAAGAGTATTTGCAGAAAGTTTGAGAATGTGGCCCCAGGTGGATCATGAGATAGTGTTTCAGTAAAAGGACATCTCAGGTTTTGCAGCCCCCGTTTGATCTTTTTGACATTGCTCTCGCAGCTTGTGCTCCTCGCATGTAATAATTCTGTTAGACGTCATATTGGAAAGGAAATGGCGTGAGGTTTGACCTTTCGCCCGATGAAGGGAGACCGTAAGCAGCGTTTGGTGGAAATATGTCCCGTACAAACGGAGGGCTGTGCTGGTGCCGCTCCCTTGTACAGAGAGCTTTTTCAAACACAGCTTTGAACTTCCCGCAGCCTGAAAGCAGCATTTATCATGAGGATAAACTCCAGGGGAGGTCTGGCAGATGTGGATGTTTTCCTGGCTGTTGGGAGGTCTGGTGTTTTGATCCCGGGGTTTGGAGCAGCTAATCTTCATATTTGTGAAGTTAAACTGAACAGACACAATTTATTTCTCCCTTTTTAAACTTTAGACAAAGTCTAAATCTCTGCTGCCTTCCTGACATTGACTGGAACAACGTCACAAACTCAATAACTGGAAAAATAAGACACTTCTTGACAAACACGTCCCGACTGACTGGGACAGTCTTCAAAGTACAGTTCTTACTCGCTGCTGTTTTAGATGTATGACATAAACATAAAGCTAAAAACTTCCCAGTGTCCCATATTTCCAGTCCTGCTTTTCTGAAATATATTTGGAACCAGTCACCAGACGGTGACACTTGTTGGTTAAAAGGATCATTTTTCATGCTTTACACTTTTTCCTTCAGCGGTGGATTCATGGTATTAAAACAGGATCCTAATTCCTAACCTGTGTTTAATCTGTGCTCAGTGTTAGCATGCTCGAGCAAAGTATTTTTATACATTTCATTGTATTTGTTCCATAAGCTTTACAGGAAACATATATAAGATCGATATCACCTATAGATTTAACATTCTGGCTGCCCCTTAATGGGTTTTGCTGCCAGAAGCGAAAACATTCAGACAAGAAGGTAAAGTCATGGGCTGTTAGCCAACACCAGCTAGCCTGGTTAGCATCCACAGACTGTGACAGTGAATGACACAAACACAGAGATCTGCTTATGCATTTAAAATCACTAAAACTGGAGCTTAGACTGATTAAATTATCCGCCACCTATCACTTATCCGATGATGTCATTCAAAATGGCTCCAACAGCACAAACCCAGTCCAAAGGTCCAGTTCAGGTGAAGCTAGCAGACAGCTAGCAGCTACAGCCGCCTGTGTCACCATCCACCTGTCAGCTGCAGAGACCTCTCAAAATGCAGAGAAAAATTAGTGTTATGCTGGATATTAAAGTAGGAGCAGAAAGTTCCCATCAAAGTGATGTTTGCATGTAAACCTGGGAACAGTTTGACATGTGCAATGACGATGACACGTTTCAGATTCTGCTGTTTCCAGGTCAGCTGCTGTCACTGACCACATTAAGTCCTTTACTGAAAAGGTCACACTTCTTTGATTTCCACTCTCATACTGATGCGCACAGCATAAGTCTGTGTGCAATGAAGGGTCGAATTTAAACGATTCTTACAGCAAGTTACAGGTTCTTCTACAGATGGAGCCATTACAAAACAATGCTGACTATCTATTAGATTACATTAGTCTTGATACAGCCTCTGCCACCACATCAGATCAATTGCTCTGGGCTCCTTTGATCAGCTCCATCACCTAGTGGGGGTGGGGGATCATAGTTTGGTCCCACCTTCGCTGTTGTGATTGGTGTGGGAGTAGGGACAGGCTTAGGGCGTCGGGGGGTTCCCCAGGAGCATCTTCCTTGGGGGGCTCAACCCGGGGTAGTGGTCATGGCCTATTAAGGGCTCTGTTGGCTCTTAGGTGACGGTTTCCTCGTGGCTGTGTGCAGCAGGGCTAGGGGAGGATCTGTGCTGACGGACGTGGGTTACTGACCTGGTAGCCTGGCTGCCCCTGGGTGGGTCCGGGACGGGCGTGAGGTTCTGGGGGCGCTCCGGCTCTGGGCTGGGGCCCTGGCCGGGCCTCGGGGGCTTGGGTCCTGGTTGGTGTGTTGCCGGGGTTGTGGGCGGGTGGGTGTATGGGGGCCCTGCTCTCTGGCAGGTAGCGCCATGCCCTCCTGGGTTTTAATTGCACCTTAGAACACACATGCATCAACACTACAATGAGCGGGTGGAGGGAGGTTTGGAGTCTTCTCTCACCCCCGTTCTCTGCGACCTGCTGGAGCGGGGGGGCTAGGAGGAGGAGTTGGCCATCCGACTGCGGTCTGGAGTGTGGGGCCTCCCTGCTGCTGCGGAGTCGGGGCGGTCTGCCTCTCCCCACCGCAGGGAAAAGGGTAACACCACCTGGGTCTGGGTGCAGTTTCCCCCTGGAGGGGAACCTAGACCCAGTTCTTAGAGTACGCTTGGGGAGTGTGATCGTGTGTACAGTGTCTTTATGTCTGTCTCCACGTTGGTTGAGTGTGGAGTAAGTGCATATGAGAGCATGAGGGTGGGAATGGATGTTTGTGTCTGTGTGTGCCTGTATGTCTGTGTCTATATGTCAGGTTGGGTATCAGACGTCACCTCTCTGGGGACATCTCAGGCCCTCCAAGGTTTGGAGGCCTATCTCCCCCTACCACCACTTCCCCTGCCAGTGGCGGACCCCCTCAGACATCGGTGCGTTGGTGGTTCTTTGTGTCCGGGGATGGGCGTCCAGGTACACACCGGCTCACTCCTTGGTGGCTGCTTGTCGGGGCCTGGAGCCTGGGGCTCACTCGGGCCACTTCGGAGGTGGGGTGCCCCCGGCCTCTCTGCCTGGGGCTCGGTCACTTAGGCACGGCTGGCTGCCGGCGGAGCTCACGGGCGCGTCACTGCAACCCCCCCTGGCTTCTGCTCCGCGGCTGCTGAGTGAGCCCTCATCTGGGACTCTCCTCAGCTCTTTCTGGGACAGTGGCGCAGCTGCCCCTCTGTTGGTCTTCCTTGGTCTCTTGTGTTCTGGGGGCCTCTGGATGTCTGGAGTTTTGATCTCCTCCATACCTGCTTCATGCCCTGGAGGACGGGGCTGTGGCCCCCCCACACCCTCTAGCAGATTATTACATGAAGGAACCTTTTAAAAACAAGCGCGTCCATGCTCACAGGTGTACACACGGGTGATCACACCCACAAACTACACCCTTTTTGGCTCCTACCTCAAAGCACACTGTGTTCTGTTGATCTTATGTGCTGCACAATAATGTTTAACATTTAGTATTTACTGTCATATTCCCATATATCATTGTGATGCTGTTTATTATGTTCTCAACAGGTGATCCAGGTGATTGATAGATGGATTTTTTATTTTATTTATTTATTTATTTATTTATTTATTTTGTCTGCTTATTTAGTTGGTTTTTGTTTTTTTGCCCTTTATCCCCGTCCCTCTTCTCCGCTGTTTTTCCCCCCTCTTCCTTTCTCCCTTTTCTTTCCTCATTCAAGTCTGTCCCGTATCCAGCAAGTGAAAATAAACAAATAAATAAAATAAGCAATAAAAGGTAAAAAACAAACAACCCCCCCCCCCCCCCCCCCCCAAAAAAAAAAACAAAACAATGCTGACTAAGCAGCGCTTTAAGAAAGGCAGCAGTGCTGGCGGTTCTGTATTGATGTACTGGATATCAAAGGTAATGCTTTATTGTGATCTTGCGCTCTACAGTAATCCATATTTCTGGGACTCAGAAGTGACAATAAATAACACGGGAGGTTATTAAGAACGGCTTTGTGAATTATGTTGTTCTGTATGAGTGGAAGTGACAGAGCAGAAGAGCTGATATATGCTGCATCAAGAGGCTTCTGCATATCAGCTTTAAAAGACATCAATGCAGTGAAGAAATCGCACTGTGCTGCTACAGTCTGCATCCTAACGCTGGAAGAGAGCCTCGCTTCTAAAAATGTGAACATGAGGAAGTTATGTGGAGCCGCAGAGTTTTTATTTCTATCATCATACGTCCTTCCACATGCACATAAACATGCACGGCTGGTTTACATTTGAGTAAAATCTTTAAAATGAGAAGCATCCTGTCTCAGAGTGATGCTGCAGTGCAGCTCCTGTATCCTTGCTGGTGTTCACCGCCACAGTGACTCGGTTCATATGCGACTGAAGTGCAGCTTTAAGGGACTAACAAAGGTTTACATGAGCTGTTTAAGAAAGACCTTATTTTATTTCACTGTATTATTTCATAATCGTTATTTACGACAAACGAAGCAAATGAAGCGTTCAGTTTGTATTTAATAACTTTTCAATAAATCATGTTCGCGTCTTTGAGTGATTTCTCCTCATTGATATGAACTGGTGATGTAGCTTTGAAGGCGGGGACCAACTGCAGCCAGTTGTGGCCGGTGGTTTTCCTTTAGCAGCTCTGGTGCATCGACACTGAGGTGAAACGAGATCACTCACAGAAACCAGGACAACTAGACATAGCACAGGGAAATCAGGAAATAGTAAAGAACTTAGGGAGCGGACCGAACCACGAGGAACCATCGAGTCCACACGTGTGAAATAATAAACAAGTCAAACAGTCACCAGACTGCAGACCACGAGCCAGTGCGCTATCGATTTGTGACAGAATCATGCCAACGATTTTTCCCGGAGAATCCTGAATTTCAGTGCCCCTCCTGAAAATCTTCCAGGGCCACCATTCTCCTGAATTTCTCCCGATTTTCCACCCGGACAACAAAATTGAAAAACTATATCCCAGAATTCATAGCGCGGCCCAGCCAATTCCAGTTTCCAACAATGGCGGCAGCGACTTAGTTTTAATATTACTCTGTCGTAACATAAACCTTTAACATATTTTCAGAATATAGTAGCTGTGTAAACTTCAAATATCTGAGCCGATGAGAGCAGCGAACTCCCCGACATCGTTTTCAAACCCCCGCAGCCTAAATCAGATTAAAGTTACAGTTTTCACACAGCTGAATAAACGTCAAACAGAAAACGGATTAAACAGGAGTGTGAGATGGTTGAGAGTTACACCAGCGTCCTGTTATATTTAGATAGCAAGGAGCAGTCCCAGTTCAGCTTTAGCCCCCTCCCAGTGGGACCAGCTCACAGCTGTTTTAATAGTGGTGTCTCAGGATTATAAAGCAGTTTGTGCATTTCCTCTTTGAAACGTGCCGTATGAAGAAACCTTACTTACAGGACACGGCCTTTCAGCGAGTGTTGTAGGATTTGTGGGAACTGTTCCCTGATTGCACCGCCACAGGTTACAAAAGCCTTCAGAATAAATCAAGTAGAGCAATTTGTCTGGCTGTAGAAAGGTAAGAAATGCAGGAATAAATACAGATGTTTTCTCTGCAGCTGCCTGAATTTCATTTCCCTCACAGGAACAAACGACTTACATCCATTCAGCTCACTTTCGCTCGTTTGTGCACGATGACGGCTTCTGCTGCAAACGCAGGAGGACGGGAGCAATCGTTCATCTGTTCCCTGCATGCTGTTAAGAATCCACATGGTTCTCTGTGTGTGACTCAAAATGAGTCGAAATAAATGAGTAAATATGTCGTTATGAGTTTTTTTAAAGAGGGAAAAAGAAAATGTGTTTAGTGAAATTAGAGAATGTCTTCCGGCCCTTGGCTGTACCCGTTTATGCAGCAGTACAGACTTCATTTGTGTACAGACGCCTCAGTCCTCCAGCTTCTGATAAACTGAGAACATTTCCTTGCCTTCTGTAAATCCTTCTGCCCTGAGATACAAGTTTTAGTTACTGAAAGTTTCATAAATGACTCCTGAGCTCCCCAGCAACACTTTATCCTCAGAAAGTGTGTGGCTGCAGCCTGAGGTGGAGCTTTTTAGTAAAGGTCATTTCAGGAGATACGACGAGAACACAGGAAACCTCCGCTGCTCTCTGGCTCTTTATTCTGTCATTTTCTGCAGCTTCTATTTGCATTTCACAATCGTGCCCGGCAGGAGCCGAACATAACTCATGGTGTGGATGGGAATTAAAACTCCTTCCTACGTGCCTGCTTCACTCGGCGGGGCTTCTGTCCGAAGGACTCGGAGCTTTCCGGTGAAATTACCGTGCAGGTGTGAGGTTTGATCTTCAACCCACAGGAAAGCAGGATACTGCTGGGTTCTTTAAGACGACTTCAAACAGAAATTTTAACTTCACAAAATGTGAAAGCAGATTATGAAGAAGATCGACTCCTGGGGAAGTCCGTCTGAGGTTAGTCAGCTCCAACGAAACGTGAGACAAAAACACTCGTCTTAACTGCAATGAACAAAAGCAGAGTTTTAAAAAACTAAAAGGAACAAATGATTTTTGGTTCTTGTCAAATTTGTTGTTGCTGCTCGGCTTCAATCTGATTTATCGAAGTTTATTCGAGCATCGAATCAGACAGTGCGTGCTTCGCAGCTCGCTCCATACACACTGCAGAGAAGCCAAAGTCAGGAAACAAAGATAAAAGCAGCTGTCAGAGAAAAACTGTCATGGAAGCAATCATTTATATATGTGCACGTACACATTTTAAAATGCACTCCTCCGGGACAGAATCTGTGTCGGACCTACAGGGAAAAGAATTTGTGTGACGCTGTCGTGGCCGGGATGGCCGGTGCGTTCGAGGAGCAGACCCAGCCCCCTGACAACCACAAGCGTGACTCCGCATGTGGCACGGTCCGGACTCTGGATTGTGTTTTTGAGACACTTAGACTTTTTTATTGTCACTGTGCAGTTTCTTGCACAGCGACATTAGGTAGCTGGAATTGATTGATTGGAATTGGATTGATTATTAATATTGTTATGTGTCGTTAGTTTCTAGTTTTCTGTGCTGTGTCCTCTGTGTCCCTGCTGTCAAGGCTCTACTGAAGGTTTAGTTATTTATTTGTGTTTCCCTTATTTTTGTTTCCTCTGTTCCCGAGTCGGTCATTGTCTCGGTGTCAAGTCCTCGTCTTTATGAATGTTTCATGTTTCCTGTTTTACTTTGATAGTGTTCAGTGTGTTGAGTTTCGCTTCCTCCCTGTCTCGTCCGATTAGGTTCAGCTGTGTCTCCCTTCTGTTCATCCATGTGAGACGGAGCAGAGCTCTCCGTACTCGACCGCTGGATCCGTCTGGAGGTCGTTTTCGTCCGGTGCAGATTGAAGATGTTAACATCAGAGTCTGGATGATGCAGATCTCAAACATCCTGAGCGATTTAGAGGCCGAACTTTAAACGCAGCACCAGCTGAAAAACCGATTTCTCCGTCGTGGGCACGCTGGGACGATAGGTTCCTGTGTTTAAACACACGGAGACATTTCAGATGCTTTCAGTATATTTCACCATAGATGGGAAAAATGACGGATGTAATCACAACTAAACCTGCAGATGTTATCGTGTTTGTTTATTCACATAACCAGGTAACTTAAGAATAACCAAACGTGCTTTTTTCATTCATCTCCTGCTAAATCAATCTTTGAGCCTTTTCACGTCACGTGTGGAGTCCCGTGTTGCAGCGTTAGCTCGGGTTGGAGCGCTCAAGATGCAGCTGTGTTTACGTGAAGAGACAGGAGGCGCAGACACGAGTTCTCCACGATGCTGGGAGCAAGCAGCAGACTGTTTCGTGCAACGAGAACTTTTCAAACAAACATAAGCAGACAAATGACATCTACTGAGGAGGATATCCAGCTGCTAATTAAGTCTAAGTGACGACTGATTGCTTTGTTTGAGGGCGAGGAGTGAGCTCAGGAGTATTTTTAGCTGAACCCTGTCAGCATGTTAGTGTGACATGCTGCGAGCGACAGTGACAGCTACGAGCACAAAGCTGGCTCCAGTTGTCGCAATATAACAGCTGGGAGCAGACGGATGTGAGCCCATAGGTGCTCCTTATTGAACAAACACATCAGCTTCCTTTCTGGCTGCTCAGAAACAACAAACAGTCCCACTGAGTCATTTTCTGAGGCACACATTGACACTCGGGTACGCTTCCGTTTGTCTCAACATCTCGCTCGCTGTCTGCGGCGTCCTCGCTGTGGAGGTGCTTGTTATTAGCCGAACAGAGCGATTATCACAGGAGCAGCTCTCACTAAGGAATATTGTAGTGGGGTGAAACGGGCTCGAGCAGCATATGACTCACTGTTGTGAGAGAACAGCCGTAAAACATAAAACATCCACAGAATCATAACTGAAGACACTGATGGAAAGATGGATTCACGAGGCACGTCAAACGCTCCAAACATCGCCTGTTTGGGTTCTTCTTAACTGCCTTTAACATTAACACATCATCCATGACTGACAGTTTATTAGGTACAGCACTGCATGCTTACTTGTTGTTCCTAGAGTATTTAAAAGTAGAATGGGAGGCAGAGCCTTCAATTTTCAGGCCCCTCTTCTGTGGAACCAGCTTCCAGTTTGGAT
This sequence comes from Copadichromis virginalis, assembly GCF_057382275.1. NCBI lineage: Eukaryota > Metazoa > Chordata > Actinopteri > Cichliformes > Cichlidae > Copadichromis > Copadichromis virginalis. Next base: position 69,313,008 of record NC_140624.1, read on the forward strand.
TCAGGAGACAGACACTATCTCTACTTTCAAGATTCAAATTTTCCTTTTTGCTAAAGCATATAGTTAGGGCTGGACCAGGTGACCCTGAATCCTCCCTTAGTTATGCTGCAATAGACGTAGGCTGCCGGGGGATTCCCATGATGCATTGAGTTTTTCCTTTCCAGTCACCTTTCTCACTCACTATGTATTAACAGACCTCTCTGCATTGAATCATATCTGTTATTAATCTCTGTCTCTCTTCCACAGCATGTCTTTATCCTGTCTTCCTTCTCTCACCCCAACCAATCACAGCAGATGGCCCCGCCCCTCCCTGAGCCTGGTTCTGCTGGAGGTTTCTTCCTGTTAAAAGGGAGTTTTTCCTTCCCACTGTTGCCAAAGTGCTGCTCATAGGGGGTCATATGATAGTTTTTCTCTGTATCTATGAAGCGCCTTGAGGCGACTTATGTTGTGATTTGGCGCTATATAAATAAAATTGAATTGAATTATAACAGGGGTCTATCGCGTTTGGTGTGAACACCGTTAGCCTCACCTGCAGGGAGGTACTTCACACTTTCCTATTGGAAGTGGCTAAAAACTCAACCAAACAGCCACACATACTGTATTGAAGTGAACAAGAACAACTGCTGCAGACAGCTTTTTTAACCGTACTGGTGATTTGTGCTGTAATGGTTCTCAGATGTGCTTTCTAGTTTATGAGAGGTTTTCTTTGGCTGCTGAACTTCATAGAAAAAGTGTTTTCTGACTAAAACGATCAACCGAAGCTTAAAAACATTTGGCAGATACTGCCTACAAGAGGAAAATAATTCTTACAGAAGAGTTAAACTGGCTGATGAGGGTCAAAAGGTCAAACGTAATACGCCTCCCTTCTTAGAACAATTCAGTGTAAGATGCAGCACGATGCAGAGAAGCAGAAAGGCTGAGCTTCAGTTCACAGGAACATTTAAGTTATACAAACTTCTTTTCTGCCTCGATCAGAATGATGGATGGACGAGAGTGTGCAGGGAAAGAACACAATTCATGATCCCAAAGCAGCAGCTCATCTATCAGATATGCCTCTGCTGAGGCGTGGGCATGTAAGCCTGCCAGCAGCTGGCATTTATCAATGATTACAGGACTGAAAGTGCAGGATAATGCAGAGGCTGTGGCTGTGCTCACATTCAGCTAAATCCACTGAAGCTCCGCTTTAGCCATTTGTCTCTGATCATCGTTTGTCTCAGTGTGCTTTATATTGTAAAGAGTGTAGAAAGTTGGGGAGGCGAAACCTCCAGCTGAACCAGGGTGAGAGCGGGGATGGTCCGCCTCACCTGGTTGGTTGGAGAAGGGCGGGGCATCAAACCTGAACTCCTCCACAGTGACTCGGTCAAAGCAGCTTCTGATGAATGTAAAACTAGAAATCACGACTCTGATTATTCATCCATCGTATGTTTATTAGCTCCTCTTCCATTTAACCTCCCCCAGCCTTACCTGTGCACTTGTACCTGTGGCCAATCAATGAACATGAGGGTTTGCTACATGCTAACAAACTGTTGTTTCTGTAGCTCTTCCCCTCCTGCATCACCTCTCTCATACAGACGATACCAAGCACATAGATAAAGCACAGAGGAGCTCCTCCAGTGTTGTGCTGATAAACTTGACTGTCAGAGGATCACAGAGCTGACGGGTATCAAACTGTGCAGCTGCTGCCGCGATCAAACGCGTGGCGCTCCAGGAGGGCCCGACCTCTCCCGACTTCATCCTCATAAATCCTTCTTTCAGGAACTCCACCGTATTGTGCGTGCTGTGAATATTTCAGTGCCCCTTTTGAAGATGTGGTTATTTTTTGATATGAACGGCAGCAGAGCTTTAATCCCCACGACTGTGTGCTCACACCTCTCTTCACTCAGTATGGAGAGCGCACAAAAGTTTGGAAGTTTGTTGTTGATGTGTCCTTATGATCACGTTAGAGGAGAACAAACAAAGCCTCAAAGCGGCTCCCGTCCAGAAGCGCCTGATTTATCGTTGTAATTTACTTTCCTGATGAAGCCATTCATTGTCGGCCACATCTTTGCATCCGTGTTTGGTCACACGGAGCTGACGGTTCAAATGAGAAAAACACAAAAGGGAAAAAAGTTCTTACGGTTGTTTCGAACTGATGATGATAAGAGGCGTGCACACTCGGGCGATGCACAGCAGCACGTCCGACTCTGAACGACTCACAAACACAAAATGTGTCCGAGTCAAAGTCTGGACTTTAATCAGACGGAGGTGATTCAAATAGACGTTCACGCTGGAATTATGTCTGAATTATTATGCTGCCAAATGGCAAATAGAGACGTCTTCTCTCCAAATATTCTTCAGGACTTTCGATCCCTCGCTGTCCTCTGTGCTGTTTGATGTCTTTGCAAAGCTCACTGAAACTCACAAACACAACCTGTTTGTGTGCAAATCAGAAACCCACTCTGTGTGTGCCGCGGCCAAAATCTGATTTGCTGTTAGAAAAACATCAAAACATGCAAAAAGAAAGCAACCCCCCCCCCCCCACCATCGCAAACTGTAGCGTGACAGCGATGTGTCCTGTCAGCTTACAGAGCAACACAGTAATGATGCGTTCAAAGGTCCAAGACAAATACCGCAAATCTTTTATTTCTGAGATTTAAAGAAGAATATTTTGTTTATATGTTATTTTAAAAAAGAAAATCTTAAACAAACAAAAAACAAGGCGGCTGATAAAGTTTTTGTCTGAAGCTTCTGCATTTCTGCGTTTGCAAAATCAGAACCTGAACGGCCTCAGTATATTATTTATTTTATTATACATATAAATAAACATTTACTCTGAGGTCAGGAAAATAAATAAACAGCAAACGTGTGAAATGAATGTGGAAATGCGGCGACCTTTGACCTCCAGCCGCCCCAAACTGAGCTGAAGTATTTGAAAGCAGATTTTTTCTTTCAAGCCGAGAACTCGAGCTGCTCTCCATCATGAAGCTGTGGGACGCAGAGGTGAAGATGAATGCAGCACACACACACACACACACACACACACACACACACATGCACACCCCCCCCCCCCCCACACACACACACACACAGGAAGCTCCCTGCTGCTTCTGAGAAAAGTCAAAATAACTTTATTCGTAGTGAAGATCACATCAAACGGTCACGTTGCAAACAGCAGCTGTGTCATGCAGCTGCTGAGTCTGCAGGTACACAGGAGCAGAAGAAAGGACGCTTTAATGAGTATAAATGAACAGAAATATATGAATAAATAAATACAAGACATGGGGAACACGCCACGTTCAAGTGAAAGACATCGATCGCTGACCTCAGCGGTACGGCACGCCGCAGTGATGCTGGCGTGTTCTCCGTCAGTGTCCGCGCTCCGGTTGACGGACTCTTTGCTGTTGGTGCAGCGGGACATTTTCTTCACATTGCTCTTCTTATTTCCTTGCAGTTTTTTACAGCCACTAGGACACATTTCTCAATACTTAGGTCACTTTTGCAAAACTCTTCACACAATCCTCCTAACTGACCGTCAGCTTGGCAAAGCAGTTCATTTCACATTCAAAATGCACTACAACTACCAAAACACTTCATTCAGGTCTCAAATAAACTCATTCTTCCAGAACACTAGCAAAGGTTGACAGCCGACAAACACACTTTGTCACCCACAAAACAATGACCTAAAAAACACTAACAACATGTAGCATTACACAGTGTTTTCTTGTGTAAAACAAGGACACATCTCTGTTTATAATTTCAATATATGTTACTGGAATGAATCAGACATCATGCAGAATTCGTTAATATTTGTTTATGTATTTTTATTTTTTTGCACTAAGTAATCCCAAAATACAAGAATTTGTATACACACCATCCACTGATACACATACAATAGTAATGCTAATCTACTCGGTCTTCTCCATTTGGCCACAGGTTCTCATCCACATCACATCATGTCATCTAGGGCAACACACCTAGGAAAGAATCTCCTGGCATGCCTGATCCATCCCTGGCAATCTTCTGCTGATATCTCCAGGCATCCAGCATTCATTGCATCCAGGAGGGACATTTGATCATGTGGATGATGGTCGTAAACCTTCCACCGCCATGAGGAAAAGAATTCCTTTAAATCCTTTAAATCCTTTCTATGGGGTTGAGGAATGGAGAGTAAGGTGGGAGGAAAAGAGACTCCATTCTGGGATGGGCTGCAAACCACTCGGTGACTGCACGGGAGTGATGAAATGCCACATTGTCCCATACAATTATAAATGTTGGCTGATTCCTTCTCTCTGCATCCCTTTCCTCACCGAGCACAACCCTTCCATAGAGATCATGCAGGAACGCAAGGAGCCGTTCAGTGTTGTATGGCCCAATCAGTGGTCTGTGTAGCAGCAGTCCATCAGTGGATGTTGCTGCGCACATTGTGATGTTGGCACCCCTCTGGCCCGGGACATTCACTGTGGCTCTCTTCCCAATCACATTCCTCCCTCGTCGCTGTGCTTTGGCCAAGTTGAAACCTGCCTCATCCACAAAGATGAAAATGTGGTGTGTTTGCCTGCCTTCAATCTCCATGACTCTCTAACATAAATCCACAGGGCAACATAAGCTGTTACAGTAGTAAATTTGTAAAAGTTGTCTGTGTGTGTTTGGTTTTGTTCAAAAACAGATCTGTATTGTGATCTTACCTGGACATACTGGTTCCTGAGTTGCTTGACATGTTCAGAGTTCCTCTCAAAAGGCACAGTGTACAACTGTTTCATCCTGACCTGATGTTTTTTCAGGACTCTAGAAATTGTTGTTACGCTTACACTGTGAATATTTGCGAAAGTAACGTTGTCTGCCAAGACTCTGTGTCTAATTTCAGTGAGTTTTATCCCATTGTTTCTGATGACCATATCAACAATGGCAGTTTCCTGCACATCAGTGAACATCCGTCCTCTCCCTCCTGTGTGAGGTAACCGTTGAGTCCTAAGCAGAAATGCAACAACAATTACACAAAAGCTTATTTACTTCTGAAATGTGCAAATGCCCCTGCAGAATACAAGTTACCTGTTGGTTTGCCGGAAAACTCTAACAATAGATGCCACTGTAGAGCGTTGCAGATTTGGCTGCACTCTCTGACCAGCCTCTCATTGAGTGACCATGATTTACTACATGATCAATTACAGTAGCTCTGATCTCATCTGAGACTACAGCTCTTGATCTTCCTCTTATTCTTCTTCCACCACGCATACGTATTCCTCGCCCCCTCCCAGCCGCTCTTCTTCCTCTTTCAGCCACTTCTCCATTTCTGGCTGGGTCCATGTTTACATCACAAAACAAACCTATTCAGCAGTCGTCTCCTTTTGTAATGAAATTGAAGGAGTAACACCTGTGCAGATGTTCATCTACAATGAGAATCAGCTGTGGCTGGTTAAACTGCATTTTTAGATTTAAAATATGTTTCAATAAAATATTGCTGTTGCATTTTGCTGTCTTATTCAGTTTTGCATTGTGTTATTGTTTTGGCCATAAGTTTAACAGTTTTGAAAACAGTATGTAAGCACATGCAAAATGTCCTGTACGTACAAAGATTTTTGGCAGTTGTTGTGTCTGAGTGAGAAGATGATTCATGAAATTTGAGAGATGTAGTCATTGAATGCATTTTGTGCCAAAACAATGATAACTGGTCCTCAGTTTAGCCCACATAGACTTCTGTTGTGCTCACTGTGTGAGGAGTTTTGCAAACGTGACCTAAGTATTGAGAAATGTGTCCTAGCGTCTGTAAAAAACTGTAATTGATGGGGTCTCATTATCGTCTGTCTGACCGAGGTCGTGTCCTCCTCAGATGTTTGCACCCTTTTATCAGATAATTGGTGTGTTAGGTGCGGGTCACTGCTCTGTTTCTGTGATGACCTGCAGAGTTCATTTAAAAAGAGAAACTAGGAGCAGAAATGTCGATGCAGGCGACGGCTCTGCCTCTCGTGTCCTGGTTTCTATGTCTGGTCAAGTTTAGAAGAAAGGAAGCTGCTGAAGTGCAAATCTTTGATATTTTGTTGGCCTGCATCATCAGCTTGCGAGCACAGAACTCGAGGCCACGTTTGCCGCTGTCACAGCTGAGGTTACGGCTGACAGTGACAAATGTGGGCCGACTGAGCCTCGGGAGCCAAAGCGCGAAGAGTGCGAGAAGATGAGTGGTGTCATTTAAATTTCATGTGTGGCCTCAAAGTAGGGCACGTCCATCAACTTTAGTGGAGCTGTGGCTCCGGTTAACGACGCGCTTTAACAGCGAAGGCTTCGCTTCACTGGTGAAAAGATTAAACATGTCTCAGAAACATCACTCTACGTCTAACTATTGTTCACTGATAGTCAAACTAATGATGTGTCGTCGTGTCACGCTGCCCTCGTTCCGTATATCTGATGTGAGACAGACCAGCGAGACCTCACTGCTTTTGGACACGTTCTGGTTTTAGGCCTAAGAAAGGGGAAGGAAGGTGATTTAAGCAGTTTCATCACAGTCAGAAACCTCTGACAGATTCATCGTGAAGTATCGACCCCGAGGTGTTACTGAGCTCAGAGATCAAGTGGGCAGTGGGCTCATTTTCTCACAGATGTTATTATTGTACCCAGAGGAGTCGCCCCCTGCTGGGCAGTAAGAGGACTGCAGGTTCAGGGCACTTCAGCACACTGTTCCAAACCGTCAGTAATCTGGTGTTGAGTGTTTTCAAACCTCGTTTCCTAAACTGGTCCCAGCAGCTCCTCGTCCATCACGCTGCCGTGACTTAAATAAAAGATCTTTTAACCAAGACACAAAAAAGAACGAGGAGGTTTAGAAGGAATGGAAGACGGACACTGAGCAGCTCGCCAGTGCTCCGTGTCACCATTACCCTCCTTTACCACTGAAAGCCAGCTCACTCCAGCTCAGCTGTGCACTCGACAGAGAAGCAGCACTTATACCTGAAATTAAGGTCACTTATACAGAGCGCAGCCTGAAAGTACTCATCGCTCACAGAAGGACCGCCAGCGCTTCAGTGATGAACCTGACAGCTTCATTGTGGGGGAGGAGCCTGAG